>NC_090314.1:23338192-23632618 GCF_039906515.1 Pseudorca crassidens
CCCCTTCCAATGACTCTCCAGCCCTCCTAGTGCTTTTGTGTGTGTGTTAAAATACACAGCACAAAATTTACTGCCAGGCACTTTTATTTTCGATCTTTACTTTTTTTTTTTTTTTGCGGTACGCGGGTCTCTCACTGTTGTGGCCTCTCCCGTTGCGGAGCACAGGCTCCGGACGCGCAGGCCCAGCGGCCATGGCTTACGGGCCCAGCTGCTCCGCGGCATGTGGGATCTTCCTGGACTGGGGCACGAACCCGTGTCCCCTGCATCGGCAGGCGGACTCTCAACCACTGCGCCACCGGGGAAGCCCGATCTTTACATTTTTAAAATTAATTTTTATTGGAATATAGTTGCTTTACAATGTTGTGTTAGTTTCTGCTGTACAGCAAAATGAATCGGCTATGCATATACATGCAAAGCACTTTTGATTCCCTGCTACATCCAGAGTTTCATGCCTCCCAATGTTTACCTAGGATGTTTCCCCTCCCGTTTACCTGTCCCACCCAAGGTCTGACCAGCTCCTAGCCAACCTCTACAACCTGGCTCTGAAATCAAGCTATTGTCCCCGCAGCAGTGTAGTGTAACAGTTAACATCGTGGGCTTTGAAATCAGACATTGCTGGGAGAGGGTTGCTGCTATGTCACTTGCCAGTTATGTGATCCTGGGCAAGTTACTTGGCTTCTCCATGTCTTGGTTTTCTGCTCTGATCGATGGCGATAATGATTCATACTAACCAGTAGGGTCAATGTTAGGATTAAATGAGATAATGTATAGAAAGCTCTTGGCACATAGTAAGTGCTCCAAATAACTTGAAACTCTTGCTTTGTTGGAGTGAATCACACCATTTGCGGTGTCACTGTTCTGTCCTTATTTACACCTTGTTGTAATCTTTATACATCTGTCTTCCCTTCCCTGTATTGTGAGCTTTTTGATGTCAGGATTGTCTTTTATTTTGGTAGCCAGTACCTAAAAGGTGGTTGTTTATTCGTTCAATTATTCATTCATTTATTCAACAAATACTTAATGGTCGAATTAGCCTGGTGGGTAATAGGAAGCCACTGAAGTTTCTTCAACAGAAGAGAAGAGAAGGGATAATAACCATAAATAGTAAATGTTATATTTACTAAACAAATAATAAATATTTATTGAGTGTCATGATGTGCCTGGAATGGCACTAGGCAGTTTCCATACATTATCTCACTGAATCCTCAAACTCTATGAGGAAGGCAGTATTGTTCCCATTTTACAAAAAAAGAAACTGAAGCCTGGGGAAAAGAGAGCATAAAATAGCATTTGAGGAAGATTATACATCAACACACAGAATGTTAGCACTGGTAGAGTCCTCTGAGATCAAATAGTCCTGACTTTGTAAATGCTGAAAACAGAAGCCCATAGCGGGAGGCTAATTGCTCAGGTAGGGGCAGAGTCAGGGGTAGAACCTGGCTCTCTTGGCCCCATCCCAGTGCCCTTCACGTTGGATAAGCTACATGCTGCCTAAAGAGCTCTGGTGATAAAACAGGACTGAGCGAGAAGGAGCGTTTGTGAGGACAGAGCCCGGCAAGCATCTTACACTTGCTGCTGTCTGTCTTGCAGGCCTGAGGAAGATCCTGAAGGTAGTGGGGCAGGTTCCAGATCTGCCGTCCTGCTTGCCCCTGACTGACAACACCCGAATGCTGGCCTCTATCCTCATCAACAAGCTCTATGACGACCTGCGCTGTGACCCGGAGCGTGATCACTTCCGCAAGATCTGCGAGGAGTACATCACGTGAGTTTCCTGGAGGGTCGAGTAACTGCAAGTGTAGGACTGGTTGCTCTAAAGCCGGTAAAGAGGCAAGGCTGGTGGAAAGGAAAAGTTTGCTTTATTTCGGAAGCTGGAAACCTGGGGGTGGGAGGAGGGCATACGCCTGTCCAAAGGCTGACTCCCCCCACCGCCCCACCAGACAATCAGGGGGCAAGAACTTTCATAGACAGAGGGAGGGGGCTACAGGCAGAAACAGCACAGTCAGCTCTGACAGTCATCTTGAAATTAGTCATGCAGTGGTCGGATCAGTGTCATCTTGATTGTTTTAGGTACAGTTAGTCTTTAGTTCCAGGGTCAGTTTGTTCCCATTTCTTTGAGGCCAGTTCTCAGAACTGTGGCAGCTTATGTCACGGCTACAGCCTGGTCATCATGTAGTTAACTTCTTCCACCTGGTGAAGGTTTCAGTCTCTATAAGACAGCTAACAGGATACGGCTCGGAATATTATCTATAGCCCTTGAGGGGAACCAAAGGCCCTGGACTTTGCCTAATGACTATTTTTATTTGGTCTCCTTTGACTGCTTTCCTCTGTTTCTGCCTTTTCTCACTTCTCTGATTAAACTTGTTTGGCTAAATGTTTTCCACAGACAAAAGGCAGGTGGAAGACATGGTGGCGGAAGGACCATAGGGTCCTGCTCCGTTTCCGTCGGGCTCTGTATTAGTCATTGATGGCTGTGTAACACATTACCCCCAAATTTAGCAGCTTAAAACAAGAAGTATCATGTGTTATCTCACAATAGGACAGCAGTGTGGCCGAGAGTCAGCTGGGTAGTTCTGGCTTTGGGGCTTACAAATGACAGTCACATGTTGGCCTGGGCTGCCGTCATCCAAAGGCTGGACTGGGGCTGGAAGATCTGCTTCCAAGATGGCATGCTCAAGTGACTGGCACGTTGGTGCTGGCTCTTGGTGGGAGGCCACGGTTCCTCCCCATGTGGATCTCTCCTCATGGTAGCTGGCTTTCCCCCTCCTTTATTCCAATGATCCTCATACTTGGAAACTATTCAGATTTCTGGGACCGCCCCCCCCCCCCTCCACCCCATGACCCAGTAGTCTGGGCTGTGGCTCAGGAAGCTGCATGTTTAAAAATCACCAGGTGAGTCTTGGGAAGGTGAAGACCCTGCCTTCACTCTGCTTTCCTTTCTCTATTCCACGGGTTGGCAAACTTTTCCTGTAAAGGGCCAGAGAGTACGTTTAGGTTTTGTGGGACACGTAGGTCTCTATCACAATTTTTTTTTTTAAAAAAAACCTTTAAAATGTAAAAACTGTTCTCAGCTTCCTGGATTTGGGTCCCAGCGAAGTTGGCTCCATCCTATAGCTTCTCCTGATCCCGACTTTGTGTCACTTAAAGCTCCTCAGGGCTTCTCCAGTTTTTTTCGACCTCAGCTTCAGCATCCGGTAACTATCTCCCAGCCAGTCCCCGTTTGAACGAGGCCCCCTCCTGGTCAGCCTGTACATGCTGCCTCTGAGGTCACCTGACACTGAGTGGGTAGGGTCACCGCCTTCAACAAATGGTGCCTGAGGCTGCCACTCCCCTCCCCCCTCCAGGGAGGTGCTTCATTAGGGGCCGGGGGCTGGGTGGAGGTTCAGGCACCAGCTGGCATAAGGAACCAGTTTAAAGGGCAGACCCCAACTAATTATGCAAGGCTGGTTCCCCGGCACCGAGTGGGAAGACGATGAGGCACAGGACACGGATTCTCAGAGCTGGAGGGGTGCCCGGAGCTCCCAAGGCTGATCCCTCTCCCCCAGAGGGACTTGCCCAGTTACCCAGCCAGAGGCAGATGTGGGACCAGAGCCCAGGTCTCTGACTCTTGCTCCATGCTCTCTTCTTTCTTTTTTTTTTTTTTTTATGATATTTTCCTTAGCTTTTTTTTTTTTTAATTTATTTTATTTTTGGCTGCATTGGGTCTTCGTTGCTGCACATGGGCTTTCTCTAGTTGAGGCGAGCAGTGTGCGGGCTTCTCATTGCGGTGTGCGGGCAGTGTGTTGCAGTGTGTGGGCTTCTCATTGCGGTGGCTTCTCTTGTTGCGGAGCATGGGCTCTAGGCACGCGGGCTTCAGTAGTTGTGGCACGCGGGCTCAGTAGCTGTGGCTCGTGGGCTCTAGAGCACAGGCTCAGCAGCTGTGATGCACGGGCTTAGTTGCTCTGCGGCATGTGGGATCTTCTCGGGCCAGGGCTCAAACCCCTGTCCCCTGCACTGGCAGGCGGATTCGTAACCACTGCACCACCAGGGAAGCCCTGCTCTCTTCTTTCATTTATACACATCTGCATTTGCACTGTGCACATCTGCCCTGATTCCCCACATCAAATCAACCTGGGCAGATCATGGAAGGATCAGAAGGTGTGTCACCTCTGACGTCCTCATACAGAGATCCTTCTGTAGAGTAGATGATAGTAGATTTTGAAAGGAAGGCAGAAACTTCTGGCTCTTCTAGTCTACCCCTCACCCCCGACTCGTTAGGGGAAGGGACTGGACCAGACAGGGGATTGACTGGCTCAGGCTACATGATGACTCAGCTACATGGCAGAGTCAGGTCAAGCGGCAGGCATCCTGGTAGCCCTATTGTGCTGTGGTGGCTGCTGTCCTGTCCCACCAGACACCCCAGCTTCTGGGAAGCCTGTTGGCTGACAGCTCTCACCTGTCACCTCTTTTTGGGGACTTGCCTTGGCTGAGGACAGCTGTTCACCCTTCTCAGGGAAGCCAGCATCCAATGACTTGTCCCTCACCCCAACTTGGAACAACTTTGAAGGGTGTCTCGGCTCTGGAACTCTTTGCAAGCTGAGGCTTTGTCACGACCGCATCTCAGTCGTGCCTCCCTCCATCCAGGCCTGATTTCTTCCCTTTCCCAACAGGTGTTGATCCCAAGAGCTCTCCCAAATAAACTTCCTGAGTGTCAGTCCCCATCTGAGTGTGCTTCTTGAGGAACACATCTATTACTTCATTTATCCCCATCGTAACTCTGAGAAGTAGTAGTGCTATCCTCAGTTTCCAGATCAAGAAGCTGAGGCTCAGAGAGGTTCAGTGAATTGCCCCAGGTTACACAGCACATGAGTGGTGTATCTAGGATGCAAAAACAAATCTGTCTGTCCCCAAATCTCACACTCCTCCCATTACCCTTGGCCAGTTCTCTTGACCACGCTGGCCCTCTGTTTTAGGGGCAAGTTTGACCCCCAGGACATGGACAAGAATGTGATTGCCATCCAGACGGTGTCAGGGATCCTGCAGGGCCCCTTTGACCTGGGCAATCAGCTGCTGGGACTGAAAGGAGTTATGGAGATGATGGTGGCTCTGTGCGGCTCAGAGCGTGAAGCGGACCAGCTGGTGGCCGTGGAGGCCCTCATCCATGCTTCCACCAAGCTCAGCCGTGCCACATTCATCATCACCAACGGCGTGTCACTGCTCAAAGAGATCTACAAGACCACCAAAAACGAGAAGATCAAGATCCGCACACTGGTGGTGAGTGCGCTGGGTACCAGACACTGTGCCGGGCATCAGGGACACCAGAATGAATGAGACGTGGTCCCTGTCCTTGAGGAGACCATGCCCTAAGCACCCAGATCCACCCACAGGCCTCTGCAGATCAGGGTGATAAGCAGGAGGCTGTGAGAACGTGGATTCAGGATGGGGGACCCTGCCATGTAACCCTAACAATGATCTCCTCGATGCTTCTGAACGACAAACACTGATGAGCTTTTGTCCACCAAGTAGTTTCAGTGCAAACTCCAAAAACTCAGTTTGTTTCCTTAATCGGTTTCTATATAGCACCTTGTTTCCATTTTCATTTTATAGAAGTAACTTCCTTTTTCTTGACAGCAATTACAGTGAAGATTTGAGTCACTGATCTGTTTGTTTGTGGGGTTTTTTTTTGGTTCATATCAATTAAAAAAAAACTAATTTTAGCTTCTGCAGAGTCCAATTTTTCCTGGGTAAAAATCTGCACAGCTGAATCTGCCCCCCAACAAAAATATGATTTCACAGCCAGTTTTTGTGCCATACGTTTTATCGTTGTGGTTACAGATATGGTTAGTATTATCCTGTGCTGATTTTTCAAAATGACAAACACAAAACATCTACGTGGGCAAAATGGTGGGGGAAAAGGGTAAGTTGAAAACCTCCAGCTTTGTGGGCATCTACCCTAACCTGGAAGCCTCAGGGAAGGCATCTCAGAAAGGTGACGCCTGCCCTTAGTTCTGTAGGATGCAGACAGGTTTATCCAGGCAAAGAAAAGGGGCAAAGTGTTCCAGCCACAGGGACCCGTGTGAGCAAGGCCTCGTCCCCAGGCCTTGGTGTCTCTGATCCTACACATCTCCCCTTCTCCCCAGGGACTCTGTAAACTTGGCTCTGCTGGCGGCACAGACTATGGTCTCAGGCAGTTTGCAGAAGGGTCGACAGAGAAGCTGGCCAAACAGTGCCGCAAGTAAGGGGGTCCTATTTCCTCAAGCCCACCATCTCCTCTCAGGGATGTGCCCTAGTGGATGCCAGATCCTAAAAAGCCGCCCACCTGCTGCCCTGAATTGTTTCACTCTTGCCCCAGTCCCAGCACCCTTGCCTCCCCTCCCCCAGGTGGCTGTGCAACACGTCCACAGATACCCGGACCCGGCGATGGGCAGCGGAGGGCCTGGCCTACCTCACGCTGGACGCCGACGTGAAGGATGACTTTGTTCAGGACATCCCTGCCCTGCAGGCCATGTTGGAGCTGGCCAAGGCGAGTGTGGCCCTGGCCTCTGGCCTCAGGATCTGCTGGATTCAGGCTCACGGGGCTGTCCGCTGAGCGTGGGAAATTAGACACACAGTCCTCATCCTGACTCTACCCCCTACTCTTCCTGTAAACCTGGGTTGGTCATTTCCCTCTGTCTGGCCCTCATCTTTCATGACTGTAATATGGGCTCACAACTCTTCATGCCTTCCAGGCAGTGGGAGGATGAATAAGATGAGGGCATTTTTTTCCTGAGATCCCCCCTCCCCCCCCAGGGAGTTGAGGTTTTTGAGGGACCGAGGGGCAGTACCTGGCCTCTTCTGGGCCCCTCCCTCCTTCCCAGTCCCTCCCAGATGTCCTTCCTCCTCTGCTGGGCCACCTCCCCCCGCGCCCCCCTTCCCCCGCTCTTTGCCGCCACTAAAGGGTGGAAGTGTGGGAGGGAGTTTCCACCAAAGGGTGTCCAGCTCCCACCCTATCCCACCGCAGTCTGATGGAAAGCCTATGGGACTGGGCTTTTGAAAGGGGCACAAAGCAAAAAGTGCACTGAGAGGACTCCCGTTGGTGCTCTGAGGTGCTGCTGAGGGGAGCAGAGCCTGTGTGAGCAGAGCTGGTTCCTCTCCCTCGGGGCCACGCCAGCCACGCTCCTCCCAAACCAGCCTGCCTGTGAGGGAGCCTCTTGGAGGCAGTGGTTTGTTCTCAGGTTTCCTTGCTGCCTGTCCCCTCCTATCCCCCACCTCCTGCCTCCAGACCCCTGACAAGACCATCCTGTACTCGGTGGCCACCACCCTGGTGAACTGTACCAACAGCTACGACGTCAATGAGGTCATCCCAGAGCTGGTGCAGCTGGCCAAGTTCTCCAAGCAGCACGTGCCCGAGGAGCACCCCAAGGTGGGGAAGGGGATGGCCTGGAGGGGAGCTGTACCACCGGACCGCCAGAGAGGTGGGAAGGACAGTTAATGATGTTCAGGCGCCGTGCCTGTGTGTCTGGGAGGATTCGGTGGAAGAGGCAGAGAAATTGAAAAGGATCATGGTCAGTTTCTCCCACTAGGTGGCACTTGTGTTTTTCTTAGTGTTAATGTTCTGTGGAGGGGGAGGAGGAATCGACGATTTAAAGTCGGAGAAACCAAATGGAGCCAGGATGAACGTCTTCCAATTTATGTTGTTGATTTCATGGACATCTGACAGTTAGTTGTATTTCATGTCTTCCACATTTATACAAATTTTATTTTCTGGGATATCTGGATTTGGGGATATGGGTGCTAAGTACGAATAATGAGAAGCGGAGGAACGGGGGATCAGGGGCAGCCCAGGTGTCACAAATCCGCTTGGGACCCTTCCCACAATGATTCACTACACGCAACGGCATACTTTGTATGTGGTTTGTATATGAATATATATGCATTGTATTTCCAGCCAATAAAACATTTAGATTTTTAAAAAAATGACCAAAGTAATATAACCATGTTGCAAAACAAACACAAATGTGACAGTAGAGAAAAGAAAACAGCTACTTGCAATTACATCATCTCCCTCTGAGAACTATTTTGGTGTATTATATCACCTACCAGAGACTCTTTATTTCTGTGCGTTTTAAAAAAAATAGTTATAATCAGGGAACCTCCCTGGTGGTCCAGTGGCTAAGACTCTGTGCTCCCAATGCAGGGGACCCGGGTCCGACCCCTGGTCCTGGAACTAGATCCCACATGTTGCAACTAAGAGTTCGCATGTCAAAACTAGAGATCCTACGTGGCTCAACTAAGACCCAGCGCAGCCAAATAAATAAATAATTAATTACTTAAAAAAGAAAAAATAATAAAAATAGTTATAATCAGAATGTAGTTATTATTTTGTACCCAATTTGGGGAAAATGCTTTAGATGTTTTCCACACTGCTATGTCGTTCTCTGAATCATTTTTTAAAGCTGCATAGGATTTCGCGCAGGCAAGGGTGTAGAGCATGTTCTGCCGCCATGAAGTTCTAATGTGGCTTCTAGAGATTGCCTCTTCCCAGCCACCCTGAGGATTATCTGTAGAGACTATTCAACCCCGGGGCTGACCCAATCCACTGTTAGGTCAGCTTTATCTGTTCTCTCTCCCCTCCCACCTCTGTTTACCCACCCCACCCCCATGCATAGCCTAATGGAAAGCCAGCCTTCTGCAAGAAAGTAACATCTAGGTCATCTAGGGTTTTGGATGATCTTCCTTCTCTTTCGGGATTGATTTCCTTGCCATCTTTTCATCTCCCCAGGACAAGAAGGACTTTGTGGACATGCGGGTGAAGCGGCTTCTGAAGGCCGGTGTCATCTCAGTGCTGGCCTGCATGGTGAAAGCCGACAATGCCATCCTCACTGACCAGACCAAAGAGTTGCTGGCCAGGTACGGCTGCAGCAGTTCAGGGCTGGGGTCTGAGGGGCCTGGAGGCAGGAGGCTGGGTGGGGAGATAGAGATGGTGGGGGTGGGGAGTAAATGAGGGAATGAGCCATTAGGGGCCTGAAGAGGAGGCTGATGGGGATCAACACTGAAAAGTGACATGGCGGGCAGGTCATCACAGGGGCAACTTTGCATTGTGAGGAAAGAGGTCACTGTCCATTCTGGTGACCTGGTTCCCAGGCCCTGAAATGCCAAAGATGAAAGGCACAGTTTCTGTGCAGCCTGACGGGAGGCACACAGGCTCAGTTACCACACGACACGGCAGGTGCCATGATGGGGGACATACAGAGGGCTGGCTGGAGCATGAGCAGTGGCACCCAACTGGCCAGACTGGAGGGTAGGTGGGTAGGCAGCTAGAAAGGCCTCCTGGAAGATGTCACAACTCAGGGGAACCCTGAAGGAAAAAAAGGAGCCACTCAAATGCAGCAGAAGGAAGGGTTCCAGGCAGAGGGAACAGCGTATGCAAAGACCCTGAGGATGGAGGGAGAATGAGTGAATGAGGACGGGGTTCTCCAGGGATATGTCTGGAGCATGGAGTGCACAGGAGAGAGTGGTGCTAGATAAGACCAGAGAGGACGGCAAGGGCCAGAACATGGTGGTCCTGGGGTGCTTCCATGTGGAAGAGTTTCTCCTGGATGCTGGGCAGCAGGGAGCCATTTGGTATCTCCCTAAACAGGGATGGGGCCGCTGTTTGCAGCTACATCTGGCCTCACTTCCTCCTCAGCCACTTATGTCCATGGCAGTATCTTCCCAAGGTTAGTTCTGGGGCACGTGCTCACTGGCAGCACTTCCCAGAGTTTCACTGGGCCTGCTGATGCCTGGGAAGCGTGTGCTCATGCACTGAATGTCCTTTATCCTTGCTCTCCAGGGTATTCCTGGCACTGTGTGACAACCCAAAGGACCGAGGTACCATCGTGGCTCAAGGTGGTGGCAAGGTACATTGGGTGGGCTAAGGGGTCCTTGCCATCCTAGAAGGTGCTTCACTGGGGAGAAGCACACTTGTGTACGTGTGTGTAGGTCTGTGTGTGTGTCTCTCTGTGTGTATGTATGTGTATATGTGTCTATGTGTGTCTGTGTGTGTCTCTGTGTCTCTTCATTTGTGTATGTGTGTGTCTCTTTGTGTGTATTTGTGTGTGCACGTTCTTTGCCTGGCCCAAGAATAATGCACCCCCTGCCCCAACCCGACCTCTGGAATACAGTCATTAAGGTATCCGTGCTGTCAGTGCCTAAGTCTATGAAGTGTCATGGGATTTACTGTGGGATCCCATTTATCCTCCTTGTTACTGGAAGGAACCCTGGTGCAGATAGAGACCGTGGGCTTTGCTATAGAAGGCTTGTCATCGAGTCCTTGCTTGTCCCCTTTTTAGCTGTGCAACTTCAGGCAAATTACTTAATCTCCCTGAGTCACAGTTTCCTCGTCTGTAAAACAAGGGAGAACATCACACACTCACTTTGCAGAATGTCACAAGGATTAGAGAAAATACACTTAAGTGTTGGCTCATAGGAGGTGCTCAGTGAATGGCTGCTATTATGATTAGGTTTGACTTAGTCAGAAAGTAAAAAATGATTGATTTATTTTTCCAAAAGCCACATGAACGTACGGATGGGTGGGGAAGAGGGCGGGCGAAGATCTCCATGTGTGCTAGGAACCAAGGGGAGTGAATCCGTGATTAAGAATTTAACTGTTTTCCATGATGCTCAAGAGTTGACTCTATTACAGTCTTCCTGAACTTCTGATGGGACAGCAGTTGGAGAGGGACACTAGGGAGAGAGGCCTCTGTATATTTGTGACCGAGGGGTGACTGTGCCCTTTCTTGCAGGCCCTGATTCCCCTGGCTTTGGAGGGCACAGACGTGGGCAAGGTGAAGGCAGCCCATGCTCTAGCGAAGATCGCTGCAGTCTCCAATCCGGACATCGCCTTCCCTGGGGAGCGGGTGGGTGATGGGGGCAGTAGGGTGGCAGTGATGGGAGGAGTCTGCTCCCAGGGGCCTTTCCCCTTGCCACCCTACCCCTGGCCTGGGAGAGGGCGTGGTGCTGTCACAAAGAGGGCCATGAATTGGAGGTGCGTGGATCCCAGGCCTGGCTCTACCTCTGACGAATAAGGCCGTCCCCTTGGAAACTCAGTTATCTCACCTACGAAGTAAAGGAAATAATCCCACCCCTCAGGATCATTGTGAAGATTGAATCAGACAATGGGTGGGCACGTGCATTGGAAATTCTAGAGCTGGGCACCTGTAAATGACTGGGGGGACATGGTCTCCACCTGACCACTCCTTGACGCCTCCCCCCACAGGTGTACGAAGTAGTGCGGCCCCTTGTGAGTCTCCTCAACACACAGAGGGATGGGCTCCAGAACTATGAGGCTCTCCTAGGCCTCACCAACCTGTCTGAGCGGAGTGACAAACTCCGGTGAGTGGGGCATAGAGGGAGCAGGGGTGGAGAGAGGTGTCCCATGAAGTGTTGGTGGAAATGTCACAGGTACCGTGTGTGCTCTTCTCTGAGGACAGGCTCGAAGGCAGTGGGTAGAAACGACCGTGGGAAAGATTTGAACTAGCACTTGGAAAGACTACAGTGAATGTGCAAAGCCAAAGGAGACTGGAAAGGCATTTCCTTCTGAAGTAGTAGAAAAGATATCAGGTGGATGGGTGGGGATAAAGTGTCCCCACACATCCCCAGAAGCAGGGGGATGGTGGGATTGGGTTGAAATTCTTTTGATTGCAAGTGGCAGAAAACTCAACTCCAATTGGTTTAAGCATAAAGGGAATTTAATGACTCAGGTCATTAATGACCCATCTGGGATAAACCAGATTCAGGTGCGGCTTGATGCAGGCGTTACAAAGCTGTCCTAGATCCTACACCTCTCCACCTCTTCTGTCTGTATTGTCTTAATTTTCAGACGGGCTCTTCCCCTCTCTCATGATCACATGAGGGTTGCTCCAGACTTCACATCTTCTTGGCTTCATCTCCAGCAGGAGAGAGAAAGACATTCCCCAGCAATAATACAAGAGAATCTCTGGCTGGGTGACATGTTCATCCCAGACCCTGTTTCTATGGCCAGGATGCTGTGCTATGTCATTGGATACCCCTCCTGGAGCCGGGGGTGGGATTACTGCCATCTAAACCATGCTGGCTGAGGATGTGGAATGGCCCTTGGGTGGCCAAAACCCCAAATGCTCATTACAGAGGACTCAGCAGCCTCTCTTCTTCCACCCCTCAAACCCTAGGCAGAAGATCTTTAAGGAGAAGGCCTTGCCAGATATTGAGAACTACATGTTTGAGAACCATGACCAGCTGCGGCAGGCAGCCACAGAGTGCATGTGCAACATGGTGGTGAACAAGGAGGTGAGGGGGCTCCGGATGGGAGTGATCAAGGCATGGAGAGTCGGGCCACAGGTCAGGGCCTGGCGCTAGACTGGGGGCTGTTACAGTGGTATTAAGGCAACATTTTTTTTTTTTTTGCGGTACGCGGGCCTCTCACTGTTGTGGCCTCTCCCGTTGCGGAGCACAGGCTCTGGACGCACAGGCTCAGCGGCCATGGCTCACGGGCCCAGCTGCTCCGTGGCATGTGGGATCTTCCCGGTCCGGGGCACGAACCCATGTCGCCCGCATCGGCAGGCAGACTCTCAACCACTGCGCCACCAGGGAAGCCCTTAAGGCAACATTTTGTCAAAGAACCCAGGAATCCCTCAATCTTTCCTAGATGACAGCCTCCCTCCCTATAAGGACCCCAAGAGGAATATAATGCACAAAGGAGACAAAGGAGAATACACAAAGTAATATCATCCCTAGCTGTGGCTTTGACCCCAAAGCTTGGGCTGGATGGTGTAGAAGTCCCATTTCCCCAAGTTATTTACTAAATAATCTCATAGCAAAAAATATAGGAGGCCAGGGCCTCTTAGAGGTCAAGAGAGGCTAGACCACTTGCATCTGTTGAAGCTCCACATATATAAAAAAATGAAGAAATGCAAAAACAGTTACAAACGATTTTAGAATATGTTAAATGTTAACATTTAATGAACGATCGCTGTTTCCACAGAAACCGCAATGCACTATAACTGTGTTCATCACAGAATAATTATAGGATTTGTAAAAATAAAATGAATTCAGAACACATCAATGGCTTCATGGTCTGGTACTGGGATAAATTATCACCATATGATGAATGAATGTTTCCTTCTTTCCATCCTGGCAGAGCACTGCTGTGCCTGTAGGTAGAACCTCATCAGAGGTAACAACAGGGTTGAAATCTGAGGCCCTTTGTTAACATGACAACCAGGGCTAGTGGCCGAGTGTGAGACCCACTCCGTTGCCCCTCAGTTCTTAACTCAAGTCTTGGATGTTCTCACTGTTATAGCAGGAAAACCTGATCCATGAAAGTCTTTTAAAATCAAAAGAAATAAAGCTACCACAGTCCACCAGGGAGCTGGCCTGAGGCTGGGCTGGGGGCCTGGCAGCCACGTGGGAGAAGAGAGTGTATCCAAAGACAGTGGAGGGGATGGGGAGCACCAGTGGCCACAACAACCCGAATCAAAATGAACAGTGGTCCCAACAGGACAGAAGTTCATTTCTCGCTCACATCATTTCTTGCTCACATTAGGATCAGGTGGCTCGTTTCCAAGCAATGACTTAGGGATGCAGGCATCTTCAATCATCAATAACTATACCCCCCCCCCCAAAAAAAGAATTGTCTCTCCCTCTGCCACCTTGAGAGTGGTCTCCATTCAGATGGGGAATGGGGAGACAGACCACAGGAGAGACCCCTGTAGCGCTCCGCCATGGTGGCCTGGAAGTGACACACATTACATCCATTCATGTTCTGTAATGAGAATGAGGTCATGGCCATATTTAGTGCAAGAGGTGGGGAATGCAGTCCTTTTGGGGCAGCTGCTTTCTAGTCACACCTGTGCCCCATGAGGGGACTGCGCTATCACTATACTCTTACCTCTGAGGACCACTGCTCCAGCTTCAGGGAGTTGTAGGTAGAGGTTTATAACCTGGGCAGCTGTGACCTTTGACCCCTCTTGGCGTTCCCCTTCTAGGACACCTCACCCAACAAAATGCCCTTAAATTTAATCAATCAGATTTTACTATAGAGCAGAGGGGTGTGGGGGGGAGGGGGGGGTCAGTGTGCTTTCAGGCATGTCAGGGCCCTGGGCCCCAGGAGGCTCTTCTCCTGGCTTTTGGGTGCTTGGGAAGCCTCATCCCTCACCTGGTGAATGGTACAGCAGCTCCTGAGTACCATGTAAACTACCCAACTGTCTGCTGCTCTTGCCAAGCCTCTGTGCCTTCAGGGACTGCAAAGTCATTTAATGGCAGACCCTGAAGGCCCATCTGTTGTGGAAGAAACAGTCCAGGCTTCCCCAAAGGGAAGTGAAACATGGCTCTTCAGGCAACATCTACCCTTCAGGAGTCTGTGCCTGCCCTTTCCCCATGGGTGGAGAGCTGAACGCAAACAGAGGCAACAGCGAATGCTATACAAGGAACCCCTTATTCTCTTTAACCTTTTAGCTGGAGGAGTCTGTAGCACTTTCATCTAACTAGTCAGAGAAGACTTCCTGGAGGAGGAGGTGTCATGGGTGAGATGCTCAAAGAAAAGCTCTGAGGGATCTTGGGTCAGAGAATTTGGCTCCAGATGCATCTTTCCCTCTCCAGGCTGGGCCGATGGGGGCATTTTTCTCTGAGCCGTGTACCCGCCTCCCATAGGTACAGGAGAGGTTCCTGGCTGATGGGAATGACCGGCTGAAGCTGGTGGTGCTGCTCTGCGGGGAGGATGATGACAAGGTGCAGAATGCGGCTGCGGGGGCCCTGGCCATGCTGACAGCAGCACATAAGAAACTGTGCTTCAAGATGACTCAAGTGGTGAGAGTGGGCCCTAGGGACTCTGGGGAGTCCCCCCACCCCCAGACCACACTGCCCTGTATGATCTTCTGGGGGGAGGCCAGCCCCTGTATCTGTTCTTACCACCTAAAGAGAGGAGAATCTATATGATTCGACCCCCTACACTCACCATTTGGACTCCCTAAGTGTGCTAACTCACTTTGGTGGTGCTTATAAGTCATTACTTAAGAATAATCACAATAATAACAATAGCACTAACTATTGCTGTGGAGCCCCTGAGCTCCCCAAGAGAAGAATGGATGTGGTTGGGTTACCATCCACAGTTTGACGAAGAGGCAGCAGATTCTCTTAAGTTCACGTGACGACCAGACCCTTTGTGGGACTGTGGCCATCTCAGCAGGTGTAATGAGAGTGATATTGACATAGCCGCAAACAAGGGGATGCAAAATGAAATTTTCCTTATTTCACCAAACTGAACTTAGTTTGTGGGCATCATATTCACTGATGGTGAAAAATGTAAACATCTCAATTCAAATGTATTAAAGCAAGTCTGCTTTACAGGCAGGCTCTTTTAGATAGCCAGCTTAAGGCAGGGGTGTGTGTGTGTGTGTGTGTGTGTGTGTGTTCTCTAAATTCCATGGGGGCTTATGCTGTCCTGGCACCAGGGGAGGGGTCTCTCTCCTAGATGTAGCTCATCCTGCTTGGTCCCTGGCCTTCAGCACTTTCCCTAACGCAAGTTTTTCAAAATTGTAAGGTGTGTAAGAGTCACACGGAGGGCTGGTTAAAACACTTTCCCCAGATATTCTGACTGAGTAGATCGGAGGTGGGGTGCTTCCGGCCTGGGGACCACAGGCTGCTATCCTAGAGCAGCTTCTGCTGAAGTTACTGGTCACACATTTCTGTCACCAGGCCCCGCAGGGTGCTCTGTGACTCCTCCACTTACTGTGCTCCAGGCGCTGCTCTAAGTGCTTGCACCTATTATGTCATTCCATCCTCCCAACAACCCTGTGCAGTGGGCATGGTTATTATTATCCTCACTCACCAATGGTGAAACCGAGCTCAGAAAAGTAATAGTCCAACACCACATAGCCAGTTAGATAGGAGGGGACTGGGATCCTTCAGGATTGCAACCCACTCCTGGCCACTTCTTCCATCTTCCCAAGGGGCTCAGAAATCCTGGCTGCATTCCTGTCCCAGGGAGTGATAGGCACTAGACCCATGATCAATTACGCATCAGCATAAAATCTTTCCCTGAACCCTACCACAGCTAGCTGAACTTTCCTTTCCTTTCCTTGTGGTAGGATACAGTGCAGAGTTTACAAAAGTCTGCTGAGAAGCTCAGAAGAATAATTTGCCTTTTCTTCCTCTCTGTATCTGTCTCCCCATCTGATAGCAATGTATGTAGAAAGGTATCTCTGCTAACTAGTGGAAGGTAATAGGTCTGAGGAAGCAAAGGGGAAATTGTTGGATTAGTGCCTAAAATCATCATTCCTGTCCACTTCTATGTGATGGGCTCTTACTATGCTCTAGCCATCATGCTAAGCTCTTTTCATGTGTCATATCATTAGATCATCACAATATTATGAGGTAAGATAACAGATGAGGCTCCTGAGGCTTGGAGAGGTTAAATAATTTAGCTAAGGTCATACAGTTGGTAAGTGGCTGAGTTGGGACCTGAACACTAGTCTCTCTGACTCCAAAACCCATACTGATGACTATTCTATTCTGTGTCTGTTGAATGTTGTAAGTGTCAAGCCTCCTGGTTCTATTCTCAGCTCCATTTCTGTCTCCTGCGGGTGATCAGAGTGGTCTAGAGTCCTGTCTCCCCCATGTACAGTAGTTGGGCTGCTTCACATCTGGAAATGGAGGAGAGAGATGGAGGAGGGGTGGAGGAGAGGATACACTCCAGACTCCAGTGTTAATTCCAGTTGAAGTCAAGGCTGGTGGAGTGCATGCCTAGAGCATGTCTCTAAGGGCACCTGGGTTGGCAGAAGCAGGCGTTGTGCATGCGTCCAGGGTTAGAATCCTCCTTTCTGAACATCCTCCATTCCCATTCCACTCAGGCATGCAGTGGGCAGGTCCCTTTGCTTCTCAAGATGCTTAAAAATTAAATGGATGTGTGGATGTTTATTCTCTACTATTTCCAGATGTGTGACTATAGCTAAGTTACTTCCTCTCCCTGAACCCCAATTCCTCCACTTATAAAATGAAAAGGATTGGATTATTTCAAGTTCCTTCTAGTTCTTCAATTCCTGCCCTGGTCCTGGTAAGGAGATGGGCATCACCCAGCTAGTCCCAAGGGGTTCAAGTGGGCATATGCTGAGCCCCATACAGATAACCAGATGTGTGCTTCCCCTTTCAGAGCTCAGAATCTGGGCCTGGCCAAGGCCTTCTTTTTATCTTGTCCAAAATCTACTTTCTCCGTCCCCCCCACTGATTCCTCCAATCCTTCCTTATCCTCTTCCCCACCTTCAGACGACTCAGTGGTTGGAGATACTACAGCGGCTTTGCTTGCACGACCGGCTGTCAGTTCAACACCGGGGCCTGGTCATTGCCTACAACCTGCTGGCGGCTGATGCTGAGCTGGCCAAGAAGCTGGTGGAGAGTGAGTTGCTGGAGATCCTGACTGTGGTGGGCAAACAAGAGCCAGATGAGAAGAGGGCAGCAGTGGTTCAGACAGCTCGGGAATGTCTCATCAAATGCATGGATTATGGCTTCATTAAACCAGTGTCTTAGACAGGGCCCAGAGGGATGCTGGGGCTGCTCCTGTTCTGTGCAGAGTTCTGAGCTAAGAACTCACTCCTGGGGTGTCAGTTCAGCTAGGGATCATAGCAGCGACAACGAAGTCTCCATATAAAAGAAGGACTTGATGGTCCCCTGAGTTGTGAATCTCCCCCTTTGCTCTAGGAAAGTTTGCATGTTTCATTAGCTCTCTTGTTCCTTACATCTGTCATGTTCCCAAAATTCCTAGAATAATTTTCATCTGTGATTAGGAAGACAGGTTGGATAATTCTCTCTGTACCCATTCCAAAGTCCAGGATAATGGGCTGAAGTTCTTTATGTTTTGGAAAATGGATTGTGTGGTAAAGTAGGAACTAACAGGTGTGTGAATATAAACGTTAGTGCTGGTGTATCTGGATGCTGATCTGTGCTGTTTTTTATATCGTCTCTCCCATGCTGTTTGAATAAGGCTGCCTAGAACTGCATGTTTCAGCTGTAGTGCCCTGTCCCAGCCCCATGTCCATTCCCATCACTGGAAGTACAGTTTATGTTCAAGAGTATGACATGATTTTTGCAATCTGCTTGGGGCAATCTTCTAAGCAAGATGTATGTGATGAATGTAAATAAGATCGACTCATAGTACTTTAAGCAAAAAAAAAAAAAGAATTCATTGGTTCATATATCTTGTCAATGCAGGGAAAGGTCTGACATTGTTAGAACCAGGGCTCAAATGTTGTCATCAATATTCTTTTCCGTGTGAGGACTTTTATCTCTCTGTCATCCCCCGTGTCATATTTTGGTTTTAATTTCCTCTGGGTTGGGCTTAATTTCTGGCAAGCTCTTTTCATTTGGTGGGAAAGATAGTGCCCAGAAGCTCCAGACTTCCACGTTTGTTTTTTTTTTGCCCGTGGTTTGTGGGATTTTAGTTCCCCGACCAGGGATCGAACCCTGGCCCTCAGCAGTGAAAGTAAGGTGTCCTAACCACTGGACCGCCAGGGAATTCCCACATAGTTGTTATAGCTCATAATCATGGAAGAGAAGAGAGAGGACCATTCTTAATAACCCATCAAAATTCCCAGAGATAACTCTGATATGTGTAGCTTGTATCACATTTCCATATATCACATTAACAGCATGAAGAAGAAAAATAATATGATTATTTCAATAGATGCAGGGAAGACATTTGATAAAATTAAACAACTCATGATAAAAAATTCCAGTAAACTAAAATTAGGAGACTTCATTAGTCTGATAAAGATTATCTACATAAAGGCTACAGCCTAAATGATATCTAATGATCCCCCTGAGATTAAGAATGAGACACGGGACGTCCCTGGTGGCGCAGTGGTTAAGAATCCTCCTGCCAATGCAGGGGACACAGGTTCAATCCCTGGTCCAGGAAGATCCCACATACCATGGAGCAACTAAGCCCGTGCGCTACAACTACTGAGCCTGTGCTCTAGAGCCCGCGAGCCACAACTACTGAGCCTGTGTCCCACAACTACTGAAGCCCGCGTGCCTAGAGCCCGTGCTCCACAACAAGAGAAGCCACCGCAATGAGAAGCCCGTGCACCACAACGAAGAGTAGCCCCCAACTAGAGAAAGCCTGCATGCAGCAACAAAGACCCAGCACAGCCAAAAAAAAAAAAACAGTAAAACAATACTTGCTATTACCAATTCTATTTGGTTTTGTACTAGAGGTTCAAGCTAGTACAATAAGGCTAGATGTTTGTACTAGAGGTTCAAGCTAGTACAATAAGGCAAGAAAAGGAAATGAAAAGCAGAAAGATTGAAAATCAAGAAATAAAACTTTCAAATTATTCACACAACAGTACTGTACATGTATACATGTACATGTGTACAGAAAACATTTACAGATAAACTCTTAGAAATAATAAGTGAATTTAGATACAAGGTCAATTTACAAAAATTAATTGTATTTCTGTATACCTGTAACAATTAGGAAATTAAAATGTAAAAGATGATGCCATTTACAATAACAAAAACTACATCAAATACTTAGGAACAAATCATGTGAAAGATATTGAAGGATTCTACATAGAAAACTATAAAATATTATTGAGAGGAATAAAAGAAAACCTACATAAATGAGAGATATTACCATGTCATGGATTGGATGACTCAATATTAAATTGGGGATGTACATTCTCTCCAAACTGCCATATAGGTTCCATGAAATGCTAATCAAACCTGAGCCTTTTGGGGGACAGACTGATAAGTTATTTCTAAAGTGTATATGAAAATGCAAATAATCCAGAATACCTGAGCAAACTACTTGAACAGGCATGTCATAAAAGAGGCCAATAAGTACATGAAAAGATGCTCAACCTCACTAGTCATCAGGAAAATGGAAAATAAAAGTATTATGAGATGCCACTATAGACATTAGAATGGCTAATATTAAAAACACTGACAAAAATCAAGTGTTGGTGAGAATGTGGAGTAACTGGAACTCTTTTTTTTTTTTTTTTGCGGTACGCGGGCCCCTCACTGTTGGGGCCTCTCCCATTGCGGACCACAGGCTCCGGACACGCAGGCTCAGTGGTCATGGCTCACGGGCCCAGCCGCTCCGTGGCATGTGGGATCTTCCCGGTCCGGGGCACGAACCCATGTCCCCTACATCGGCAGGCGGACTCTCAACCACTGCGCCACCAGGGAAGCCCTGGAACTCTTATACATTGCAGATGGGAATGTAAATTACTACAACCACCTAAGAAAATGTATTTGGCAGTATCCCTAAAAGTGTTAAGCAGTACCCACTAAAATAGCCAGCAACTCCTAGGTACAGAGTCAACAGAAATACATACTTATGTGTGCCAAAACCCATGTACTATACAATGAAAGAAAACATTTTCAATCACAGCTCCCAAGTGCAAATAACCCCAATGTCCATAGAAACTGGATAAATTGTTCCATCCTCATACAGGAGATGATGATACACCAATGAAAGTGAATAAACTACTGCTACATACAACAATATGGAGGCAACTTACATAACATTCAGTGAAAGGAGCTGGACCTAACACCATGTACTATATAGTGAATGATTCCATTTGTATAGGTTCAAAACCAGGCAAACTTGCCTATGGTATTCAGAGTCGGGATACTATTTACAGTACTTGTAGGGAGAAGGGAGTGGATAGTGATGAGGAGGGACCCTAAGAGAGCATCTAATTTTTGGTCTGGATGTGTTCACTTTCATCAAACTTACGATTTATGCACTTTTCTGTATGTTTCATTTTTAGAGACTTAATATAGAAAGTAAATGTTTTTCTCTTAAGAGTATGAGGATTACATAAAAGAATGGATCTTAAGTACCTGGTTCGTAGCATATGAATAATCAGTTAGTTCCTTTCCTTTCATCTGATTAATATTCCCTGTCCCAACTGATGGATCTGTACTTCAACAGGTCACTTAGGGGAACAGGGGACTGGTGAGTAAGCCAGTTAACATTTGCAAATTCACCCAAGGAATGGCGGACACCTGGCCTCAGTGTGTTTAGGAAACAAGGGTTCTTGGCCAGCGAGCTCGCAGTGATGAAATGCAATAACATCTGTTCTCCGAGATCCCAAGACGGAGTGGCCGCAGGGCGCCAGGTGAGAGCCCAGGTTGGAGCTGGGATTGTACTAAACCACCCAGGAGCCCCCACGGTGCTGCTTACTCTCCCAGGGAAGTGTGGGCTCCCATTACATCTCTCTTAGTTCCCCAGCCAGGGATGGAATCCTCGTTCCCTGCATTGGAAGAGCAGAGTCTTAACGACTGGACCGCCAAGTAAGTCTCCCCATTACCTCTCTTTGCAGCATGCTTCCCTCTCTCTTCGCCTTCTTGGGCCTGTTGGAGTGTCTGGGCCGGGCCGTGGCGCGTGAGTCTGGCACATCGCCAGCGCCCAGAAAATAGTGCTTAATTTTGTTTCCTCTGAACCGCAAAAACACCTGCACCTGTCACCATCTGCAGTCAAATTCCAGCGCGTTGGGGGAGCTAAGAAAGTCTGCCTTAGACAACACATACGCTTTAAGAATTTCATCAATAAGAAAGGAGAGAAGGGAGGGAGGGAGGCAGGGAGGGAGGAAGGAAGGAATTAGGAAGGAAGGAAGGGAAGGGCGTGGTCTTTAAGAATCTGCCTGCCTATGCAGTGGACGCGGGTTCGATCCCTGTTCCTGGAAAATTCCATATGCCGGGGAGCAACTAAGCTCCTGTGGCACCACTCCTGAGCCTGCGCTCTAGAGCCCGCGAGCCACAACTACTGAAGCCCGCGCGTCTCGAGCCCGTGCTCCGCAACAAGGGAAGCCACCCCAAAGAGAAGCCCGCGCCCTGAAACGAAGAATAGTCCCTGCTCGTCGCAACTAGAGAAAGAGAAAGCCCCTGGGCAGCAACAAAGACCACATGCAGCTGCAGAGGCACTTGCTGCGCTATAGATGTACGGACAATTTACACCGTACTCTCAGGTAGGATTTCATAATCTGTAAGGAGGAAAGGGATAATGAAAATGACCTCAATACAGTAAAATACCAAGTGCCACCGGCAGGGGGATACATTTGTCACCTCCTTCTATTTGGTTCTGCCAAAATGACACTTTGGCACTGACCTTTGAGGTTCTGGGGTCTGCGGGTTTCCCTCTTAGTGCTGAAGTTGAAAACCCAATCCATCGAAACACCAAGGTAACAGACTTCCTCGTGGTTCATAAAATCTTTCATAAAACATTTTATGAAAGATTTTCACAAAACATGAAAGATTTTCAAGGAAACAGCCACACCATGAACCAAGGTTCTGGGACCCAAGCTAGGCAGGTGAGTTTTGGGTCTTGGGTATGACTAGGTCCCTGAGATCATTTTACCATGGGTTGTGTTCCAAATGATTGCCTGTGAGTTGCTGTCTTTGAAGTCTTTGTAGATACCAGCTTTGGATGGGGTGGGAAGGTGGAGATTTCTTCTCCCATCTGCTTATCGTGGGTTTGGGAGCTAGAAAATGAATCCTCTAGGGCAGTGGCCCCCAACCTTTTTGGCACCAGGGACCGGTTTCTTGGAAGACAATTTTTCCAAAGATGGGAGGAGGGGGCGGGGGTGGGGAATGGTTCAGGCGGTAATGCGAGCGATGGGGAGCGGCAGATGAATTCCTTTTCTGGCTAGCCCGCTGCTCACTTCCAGTCCTGCGGCCAGGTTCCTAACAGGCCCTGGACAGGGTTGGGGACCCCTGCTCTAAGACAGAGCCTGAGCCAGGGAGCCAGGGGGTGCTGAAAGGTGAGCTGAGGATGTTCCCTGGGGTCTGGGAAGGTAAAGTGTTAGGACTCAGTTCAGGATTTATTGGACTGCTCCTACGGAATTGGTAGTTGTTTTTTTAAAAAGTGCCTATGATACAAACCCCAGAACACCTACCCACCCACCCAAAAAGCATAGTTCCCATGACACTCTGCTTTCTTCCATTTAGTCCCTCTTGGAAATCCACCACTAAGCTTGGGGACTTCACCCCAGCGAAACTGTAAGGGTTGTCAGGTTTTCATGCAAGAGTCTTGCTGTAGTGTGAATAGCTGTGACTGATGGATGACTCATAACTATCCGTGGTTACGAGTTACACTGAGGTTGTAACCCCATTCTGCTTTCTGCACAAAAACGAAGTTTTGTAAACATACTCTTTAAAAAAAAAAAGGTAATAGAGGTCATGGGAAAGAATGAAGGAGCTACTGCTGTCACCTGCAGGTGGCAGTGCAGGGTGCATGCTGGCTGGCACAAGGGGAACTGAGTCCCCATAGTTTCTTGGGGATGGGTGAGTTCTGGGTGTCACACCAGTAGGGAAGGTCACCAGCGCTTCCTGGGTAAGAAATGTTCATTTAAATGAAACATAACTCTCAAACTCTTAAGAAATTGAGCAGAAGCATAAGTTTTATTATCTCCATGCATGTGGGAGACAGGAAAGAACTCTTCTTCCTTCTGGCTCGAAAAAGCAAATTTGTGCTTTTCGAGCACAAATGGATGGATAAGTGTATATCCATCCCTTCCAGGAAAAAGGTGTCAATTTATCTATTTATTTATTATTTTAAAAATATTTATTTATGGCTGTGTTGGGTCTTTGTTGCTGGGTGCAGGCTTCCTCTAGTTGCAGTGAGCGGGGGCTACTCTTCGTTGCGGTGCGCAGGTTTCTCATTGTCGTGGCTTCTCTTGTTGCGGAGCACGGGCTCTAGGCACGTGGGCTCAGTAGTTGTGGCTCGCGGGCTCTAGAGCTCAGGCTCAGTAGTTGTGGCACATGGGCTTAGTTGCTCCACAGCTTGTGGGATCTTCCTGGGCCAGGGCTCGAACCTGTGTCCCCTACATTGGCAGGCAGATTCTTAACCACTGTGCCACCAGGGAAGCCCCCAAGGTGTCAATTTAAATGTTATCAGAGCTGTAGATCATTTAGTTAACCGATCAGGATAACAGACTTTTTAGCAGTTAGTGATCACTTTCATAGGACACACCAACAGTCTCTCAATTCCAGGTGTTTATACAATTCTCCTTTGTCAGAATAGCATTTAGAAAGAGAGCTTTCCCAAGCTGAGTGTTATCTGCTTTTTTTGCAGCTCTTAAGGGACGGGAAGACATTATCTGCTTATCTTGCTGATTCTTTTTTTCCCCACCCAGGTCTGTAATTTTCAGAGCCAAGCACTGCAGTTTCAATAGTTGCTTTGGAGAAAACGAATGCGAGATCCCCAAAACTCAAAAGTTAGAATGTGCAGGGAGAGGTCAGGATGGGATTTTTATTATTATTTGACTGTAGATCCTGCGGTGTTTTACATTCACAAGAGTGCCAAGAATCTGGGACTATAAAACAGATTGTATCAGAGACTCAGGTTATATGGGGGAAAAAGCTCCGAAATAGGAGACACACACATTGTCTACTACCTTCCAGATTATTATAAGAATTTTTATAAAATTAAAAAATCAAAGTTGCACAAGTACATGGTATTGAAAATCAAATAGTTCTACAAGGCTTATTATAAAATCAGCAGTCTCCTGTCCCACCCCTCTTCCTGCTCCCCAGAAACAATCACTTTTATGTTTCTTTTGGATATACCTTTCTGTAAGTGCAGTTTTGGGTTTCAAATGGGTGTTATCTATTTACTTCCTTAAGATTTAGTTCAATTACACTCCCTCCCTATCCTCCCCTCCCCATATCCTGCCAATATGCTTATATCAGCATTTTGGGTTAGAAAAATATTCAGTGTATACCTTATTATGACTTTTCACAATTGTGCTAGGCAATACACTATGTGTGCATTTCATCTCTTGTACAATTTCCTGCTTTGCTCAGGATTTATAATCATCTTACTTTTTGTTTAATTTTATATTTATCTAACTAATTTATCTCCAAATTCTCTGCCTCATACAAGGAAACTTTTTGTTTTTGCTGTTAATCTAATACATTAAGTATACTATCAATTAACATCAATTTTGTATCCTCAGGACATGAGGATATGCCCCCTGAGCCCTGTGCCCTGGGATCCTGACTGGGGCCTCTCTAGGTTCACTCCCAGACTCTCCCTTCATGTGTATCCAGGTTTTTGTTTTGTTTTGTTTTTCTTTTCCCTAGGGTTAGATCCTTGTTTCCTGCATTGAGCTGCTTGCAGAAGTATAGTGTGGAAACAGGGCCAGGGCAATGCTTGGGGCACCGGAGTTTCCCTGTATGTGCTTTAAAAATCTCTCCAATCCATTTAGTTTTTCAAATTTCTTGGTTTATACTTTTTTTTTTTTTTTTTTTTGCGGTACGCGGGGCTCTCACTGTTGTGGCCTCTCCCATTGTGGAGCACAGGCTCCGGACGCGCAGGCTCAGCGGCCATGGCTCAAGGGACCAGCCGCTCCGCGGCATGTGGGATCTTCCCTGACCAGGGCACGAACCCGTGTCCCCTGCATCGGCAGGCGGACTCTCAACCACTGCGCCACCAGGGAAGCCCTCTTGGTTTATACTTTGATGAAACAAAATCTCTCTTTATTTTTAGAAAAAAATGTCACCTATCAGCAAATTATTAATGTTTCTTTAAGCCTAAAGGGATAAGAGATGGTGATATAGTCTGCTGACATTCCTTTGACAAACAAGACTCAAGACCTTTTATTCATGGAAGAGAGCTTCCAGTTTGAATATAGTTACTTTACCAATGAACTAACATGAAATCTGTTTAAACTAAAGGTTCCAATACATGGGAAAAAACTTTAATGCTTTGAAGGCTAGATGTTTCAAATGGGACTTGTTTTTCCCTTAGTAGCTCCACTACACTTTTTTTATTTGGCCGCGCCAGACGGCTTGCAGGATCCTAGCTCCCAATCAGGGATTGAACCCTGGCCCTTGGAAGTGAAAGTGCCCAGTCCCAACCACTGGACCGCCAGGGAATCCCCTAGTGTGTGAGTGTGTGTGTGTGTGTGTGTGTGTGTGTTTTAATGGGACGTTTTCTAAATAATCTTCAAGCATCCTTTAGTACACAAGATGGTCACAAATATAACTTTTCACAAAGGGGAATTCTGTTAGACAGGTGTGTGTGATTGTGAATGCTCTGGCCTTCACTTACCTACAGACTCTGAGAATTTACCCACCGTGATATCCTGACACCCACTACCTTCTTCTGAACCAGCCTCTTCAAGGTCACTGATGATGTACAGTTTTCTCTATACAGTTTACCAGTGTCATTACATTGCTGTGCTCCTTACCAGGCACTTGACACCCCACCTTGAAACACCCCCATCCCTGGGCTTCCTTGATATAACTCTCACAGTGTCTTGTTCATTTTTTAAACTGTGTTAAAAATAAAAACACATAAAATTTACTGTTTTAAACTGTACAGTTCAGTAGTGTTAAGTATATTCACATTGTTGTGAAATAGACCACAGCTTTTTCATTTTGTAGAACTGAAACTCTATACCCATTAAGCAACTACTCCTCATTCCTCCCTTCCCTAACCCCTGGCAGCCACTATTCTATTTCTGTCTCTCGGAATTTGGCTACTCGAGGTACCTCGTATAAGTGGAATCATACAGTATTTGTCTTTTTGTGATTGGCTTATTTCACTTAGCATAATGTCATCAAGGTTCATCATGTTGGAGCATGTGACAGGATTTTTAAAGCTGAATAATATTCCATTGTATGTATTTACCACATTTTGTTTATTCATTCATCTGTTGATGGACACTTGGGTGTCCACTTCTACCTCCCAGCTATCGTAAACAGTGCTGCTATGAACATGAGTGTGTAAATACCTCTTCAAGATCTTGTTTTCAATTCTTTTGGGTATATACCTAGAAATGGGATTGCTGGATCACATGATGGTTTTAACTTTTTGAGGAACCTTTATACTCTTTTTCATAGGACTGTACCATTTTACCATGTCACAAACAATGCAGAAGGGTTCCAATTTCTCTGCATCCTCATCAACACTAGTTATTTTGTTTTGTTTTTTTTCTGATAGTATCATCCTAATGGGTGTGAGAAAGTACCGCATTGTGGTTTTGATTTGCATTTCTCTGATGCTCTGATGGTTAGTGATATGGAACATCTTCTAATACACTTGTTGGCCATTTGTATATCATCTTTGGAGAAATGTCCATTCAAGTCCTTTGTCCATTCTGAATCAGGTTATCTGATTTTTTTAAGTTGTTGAAGTTCTCTATATATTCTGGATATTAACCCCTTACCAGATATATGATTTGCAAACATTTTCTCCCAGTCTGTATGTTGTCTTTTCACTCTGTTGATTGTGTCCTTTGATACACAGAAGTTTTAAAGTTTGATATAGTCCCATTTGTCTATTTTTTGTTTTTGTTGCTGTCCTATTCGTTTTATTCCCTAAATATCTCTCAGATGTGCTCAAGTGTCTTCTTCTCCACTGCCACTAGTCTAGTTTAGACCACCATCTCTCAACTGTATGGCTGCAATGATCCTCCTTTGCTTTTAGTTTTCCTTCCCCACATCTTCCCTCCACCCTGTGTTAATAATATGACACTTTAAAGTGTAGGTTGGAACATGTCTCTTCCTTACCTAAAACCCTTCATAGAGGCATAACCTATGGCTTTGGGAACCTGTTGGTCTGAAAAACAATGGATCTTAAATCAAGGATAGAGAAATCCATCTTGAAGAAGTGAATCGTTTTTACCTTTGTGTTCTCTGAATACTGTTAGATCTTTGATGACAATCAGGCTTGGCATATAGTAGCTATTCAATAGATTGCTGTTGAATGAAGTGAGTGAATGAGAAAATGGTTCTTGAACATTTCTAAGATTATTGTCACTAAGTCAACAATTATTTACTAAATCATAATGTGTAGGGCTCTATGCTGTCTTCCTCAGGGGATACAAAGTTTCTCTTTCCATGAACCTTACAATTCGTTCATTTATTCACTAAATATTTATTGAGAACCTACTATGTGGCAGATACTGTGGCAATGACGGGGATACAGTGTTGTACAATATAGACACAGTACCTGGCCTCATGGAGCTTTTGGTTTAGTAGGGAAGATACCCATGAAAACAATTACATAAATATTTAATTAGTTTTTATATGGGTTATTAATGAAAAGCACAGGAATCTATGAGAACGTTTTATAGAGGGTCCTAATCTAGGGTTAGGGATGGTATATGTGGAGAGGGGCAGGGTGGGGGAATAAGACATATATACTGAGGGACTTCCCTGGTGGTCCAGTGGTAAAGAATCCGCCTTACAATGTAGGGGACGCGGGTTCGATAGCTGGTCTGGCAACTAAGACCACGCACTAAAACTACTGAGCTTGCGTGCCTCAACTAGAGAGCCTGCATGTCGCAAACTACAGAGCCCACGTGCTCTGGAACCCGTGCTCCACAGCTACAGAGCCCACGCGCCCTGAAGCCTGCGCCACAAGGAAGAGCTCGCACGCCGCAACGGAAGATCCCGCATGAGGTAAGTTCCATCAGAACCTCAAGCAAAGCACTAATGAGATTTAGAGAAAGGAGAAACATAGAAACAGAGAAATGAGTTCAAGATCTAAAACAACTCTTCTTTAATGGTGAAT
The DNA here is from genome assembly GCF_039906515.1 of Pseudorca crassidens. Taxonomy (NCBI): domain Eukaryota; kingdom Metazoa; phylum Chordata; class Mammalia; order Artiodactyla; family Delphinidae; genus Pseudorca; species Pseudorca crassidens. The sequence goes on from NC_090314.1 coordinate 23,366,691, forward strand.
CTCTGGGCATGCAGCAAAAGCATGCAGCAAAGGCAGTAGTCTAGGCAAGGAAGAGGATGCATGTTTGCCCAATGTCCTCTAAATTCTCCAAGCCTCACTTTGGAGCTTGTCAGAAATGCAGACTCTCAGGCCCAATTCCAAAACTACTGAGTCAGAACGTGCAGGTCTAACAAGATCCCCAGGTGATTCATAAAGACCTTAAAGATACCAGAATGAATGAAGATATCAGGTCAGAAGACTGTAATACATTTAGCACCTTCGTCAACGAAAGGAAGTTCTGCCATGGAGCACTGTACCACCGAGGTGGTTTTTTGACCTTTACCGGGTAGAGCACACAAAGCAAGTGCATTTTTTAGGTAAAGTCAGTTTCATTATCATTATTTTTTCATATGTGCCTCACTTTTATCTTATTTATTTTTAAATGAACACACCTTATTTTTTACAGCAGTTTTAAATTCATAACAAAATTGAGCAGAAAATACAGAGAGTATGTCCTGTCACCACACACATACAACCTCTTCCCACTATGGATTTTCTGCACCACAGTGGTACACTTCTTTTTTTTTTTTTTTTTTTTTTGCGGTACATGTGCCTCTCCCGTTGCAGAGCACAGGCTCCAGACGCGCAGAATCAGCGACCATGGCTCACGGGCATAGCCGCTCCGCGGCATGTGGGATCCTCCCGGACCGGGGCACGAACCTGTGTCCCCTGCATCGGCAGGCAGACTCTCAACCACTGCGCCACCAGGGAAGCCCCAGTGGTACATTTCTTACAATCGATGAACCTACTCTGACATATTATCATCCAAGGTCCATAGTTTACATTAGGGTTCACTGTTGGAGTTGAAGTCTATGGGTCTGAACAAATATACAATAAGATGTGTCCACCATTATAGTATCATACAGAGTGGTTTCACTGCCCTAAAAATCCTCTGAGATTATTTCTTCATCTTTAACAGGTACAACACATGCAGAAATCATTGGTTGGGTAGTCAGTTTTTGTTTCAGAGAGAATTCAGAATTTCTTTTAGCTGGTGATGAAACTGACCATGTTTTGTTTCAGAACCCCAGAATAAAAGGAAGCATGTGAGCTCAGAGGAAAGACAGGGCCAGGGAAGGGAGAATTTATTTCAAACTCAACTGCTTGTGCTACCTTATAAGCTTGGTCCTTTTTGTTTGACTTCCAACCACTGCTCTTTCAAATTTGGTATTACCTTGGAATTATTTTCTTCTTCCTGAAGCAGTTCAGAAGTTAAAGCCTCAATCACCTTCAATCCAGTTGTACCACAAATCAAGTTCATTTGCTTTGGCTTTTTGAACTCACTTTTAAAATGAGTACTTCTTTTTAAAGTGAATTTCTCAGTGAATCTCTTCATACTTGACAGGGTGCAAGTGGAATCACCTTATAAAGTATTTTTTGTGCGCATTCATCATGTGTTATATATTTTAGCTGAGTTTTAATTTTCAGCTTATTGAAAAGAAGTTGCTCAAATTTAAGTCTGAATTCAAGGTACAAGGAGCACTAACATCCACATGTCCCTACCACATGCCAGTGTGTTCACGGTTAGTTCATTCAATCTTCCCAGCAACTCTGAGAGGTGGGTCTGTATTGTCTATGGTAAAAAGAGTGAAGCTCAAAGAAGTCAGATAACTTTCCCACAGCTTCCCAGGGCCAGGAACAGTTTGACTCCAAGGACCATGGTCTTTCCACTGCAGCAAACTGTCTAGTGCTTACAGACCCCATTTTAAAGAGATGCTGTAAACCTATAAGTTATGTATTTGCTGAAGACACTATCTGCTATAACATGTCTTCCTTTCCCTTGCAAAGGAAACCGTGTGGTAAACAACCAATCAGCCCCCAATGCAATGCTACCTAGCCATCCCAGGGCAAAACTGTGATGGTCTGTAACAAAGTAGATTTAAGAAGAATACAAGGACTCAAAAAGGAAACTGTAATATACATTGTTTATGTTAATTAATAGCATTCTGAGCCAAATTTTCACTAAAGCCTCTACTGTAACAAAGCATTAAAACTTATTTACAAAGTTTCCACTGCTGCTGAATCTAATTCCAGCTCAACTGTTTTTAAAGTTAACATGAGGGGGATGAGCTCATAAAATGCCCCCAAATCATCACATATATACTTTTATACTAGGTCACCCTAAACTCTGGGGAATATATACTTCACAACTCTCTGAGACAATAGTAAATGATATTTTTCCTCACTAAAAAAAGCCATAAAATTGATGTTGTAGTCCTAACTTGAAGCATCTCTGTACTTACATAGAAAAGCACAACAGGTATAAAATAATGTTTTTACGCAGAACTGTGGTGTGTGTGTGTGTGTTTGTGTTTTCAGGAAATTAACTGATATATCACTATCTCTTCTAAAATGTGTGTTTTTATAATTTTGTGAGAGGTAGAGGAGTTTTCATCCTTCAGATTTCATCTAAGAATTTGATTTCCCAATTGTTTTGCTAGTAGGAAATTACAGCTACTTTAAAATTAGAGAACGACCTGAAAATTCACTAACTAGTAAGAACATACAGACAAAAAATAAGACAAAATGAAGATGTAAAAGAGTCAACTGAAATTGAAGAAGATAATGAAAATAACATTCCTCCTTAGTTTATGAGAAATGTGCTGTATTAATCACTTGTCACTGCATTGATGGGAAGATCTTTCAGTAATTAATAATAACACAACAACCATGACAATTTTAATAATACAGCCGCAGCTATCATCTATTGAGCACCTACTGTGTGCAAGGTTCTTAGACCCATTATCTCTTAAATTCTACCATAGCCCTATGAAGGAAGCATCTCTAGATGAGCAACATGAGGGGTTTAGAGGTTAGTTTGCCCATGTCCCGTCCATGTGGAACTCTAGCTTAGTCTGACTGAAGTATATACTCATAAGCACTGCTACCTTGTCTTTTTCATAGTTAGCCTTTAAAAAAATGCTTTTTCAAAAACTTTCAAAAAGAAAATGTGTGTTTTGTGGTAGTCTGTTTACATTAGTGACCCCCAATGGGCTATGTATTCATGGTTTGGGGCAGTTTCCTCCTCTTGAATATCTGGGCTGGGAAAATAACTGGCCTTAATCAACATAATGAGGTAGAAATGATACTGTGTCAGGTCTGGGCCTCAGCCTTAAGAAGTCTGGCAACTTCTCCTTTTGTGCTCTTGAGAGATCTGAGCTGTCACATGGGAAGTATGGCTACCCACCTGGAGAGCCCACATGGAGAGAGAAAAAGGCCCAGCCAAACCAGTGTCCCAGCTGCTTCCTGCTCCTATCCATTCCCTCCAAGGCACCAGCCACCTGGGCGGAGCACTGTCTTGGATGTCCCAGCCCGGGCCACTCTCCATCTCCTTTAAAATATGTGCCTTCATGACTCTGGGGTAACAAGGGAGACCAGCATAAGAACTGTCCAGCTGAGACCCACTCAACTCAGAATTATGAGCAGACAGAAAGGTTTTGGTTTAATCCACTAAGTTTTAGGGTGCTTTGTTACTAACAATAACTGAAATAGAAATTCACCCCTGGAATTGAGGTATTGATGTAACAAAAATCTAAAACATGTGTCATTGGCTTTGACACCGGCTGAGGCTTAAGGCAGTCAAAGTGATCTGGCAGTCACAGAACCAGGAAACGGCCGAGTCAGGACCTGAATCTTGGTCTCTCTCTCTTTCTACAACACTTCACTATCTTAAACCAAAAAGACCACTTCTCCCGAGTGGTGAGAAAACACAATTGTAGCCCTCTATGTCAGTGTCACACATGATTCACCTCATCATTTACTTTTTTTTTCTTTACTTGCACAATGGTACATTTTCCTCAAGGAAATCATACGATTCTTGAAGGCAGGAAGTGGTTCTTCAATGTCTTTTGTATTTCACACAGTAGTTAGAAAATTTGGAAACTAACATAACATTGTAAATCAACTATACTCTAATAAAAATTTTTAGAAAAATAAATAAATAAAAGAGACCTAGAGGTCCAAAAGAAAATTTTGGGCCACAAAATCCTCCCCATCCCCTATGTATTCTGCATCAGCTACATAAAGCTATTCACCACTCGCCATGTAATCTGGGACCTCTGTGACTATGAACAATGTTCTTTGTGCCTCTGATGCTGTGTTCACCTTGTTCACCTAAGAACTGCTCATCCTTCAAGGGCCAGTTCCCACATGGTCTTTGAAAAACAGCTCATGGCATGTTAGTCGGCCCTCATGAAGAACAAACTCTCTCTCAATCACAGGATACAAACTGTTCATTCACCTAGAACTGTCTGTTATGAGCTGTGTTTTGTTGGACCCACCAAGTCCAACAACATCCAACAAGTTGGATGGGCCCAGCAGCTGTTCATCGAAAGACAGATATGGCACATGCAAACTGAGCCTGAGCAGAACAGGGCACAAGTAAGCTGCATGAACAGGTAGCCCAGATCCCACCTCTCTACCCGATGTCACCCACCACATTTGAACTAGTTTGCACCCATGGCTGTATGGGGGCTGGAGGAGTAACCAATACAACTGGATGAAAGAAGAGGAAAAGGCTCAAGCCTCAGATCAAGAAAATATGTGTAAGGTGCCTGCTACCTTATAGGCAATCAGCAAATTATTAATTCTTTCTTTGCTTTCTGTTTTACTCCACTTACTTTTAAGGTTTATTTATTATTTATTAATTTAGTGTTTTGTTTTTGTTTTTGACTGCGTCAGATCTTAGTTGTGGCACTCAGGATCTTCGTTGAGGCGTGTGGGATCTTTTGTTGTGGCATGTGGGCTTCTTTCTAGTTGTGGCGTGAGGGCTCCAGGGCGCGTGGGTTCTGTAGTTGTGGAGCGCAGGTCCCAGAGCACATGGGCTCTGTAGTTTGCGGCACACAGGCTCTCTAGTTGAGGCGCGCAAGCTCAGTAGTTGTGGTGTGCAGGCTTAGTTGCCCCGTGGCACATGGGATCCTAGTTCCCTGACCAGGGATCGAACTCACGTCCCCTGAATTGTAAGGCAGATTCTTTACCACTAGACAACCAGGAAAGTCCCTATTCCACTTACTTTTAAATTTAATAAGTGAGTAATTAATCCATTCTTCTTAAAAATAGGACATTACAATTAGACCTAAAGACGCTTTGACTCTAACTCCAATCATATGTCCCCTACTCCCACTCCTCAGTCCTCCATCACACACACATTTTTTTCAGTTTTGTGTACATGAGATGTTTAAAATTTTATGTATATATGTACCTATATAAATTGTAAAGAATAGGTTTGGGTGTTTTCTTCACATATATGTTACATATACATATTTGTCAACTTACTTTTTTTTTTTTTTTTTTTGTCGTACACGGGCCTCTCACTGTTGTGGCCTCTCCCGTTGCGGAGCACAGGCTCTGGACGCACAGGCTCAGTGGCCATGGCTCACGGGCCCAGCCGCTCTGCGGCATGTGGGATTCTCCCGGACTGGGGCACAAACCTGTGTCCCCTGCATCGGCAGGCCGACTCTCAACCACTGCGCCACCAGGGAAGCCCATCAACTTGCTTTTTAAAACTCAATTATATGTATTTGATTATGTATGTATGTATGTATGCAACACATATATACAACCTTTTGTTGTAGAAATTTTCAGATGAACATGAAGGTAGAAATAATAACACAGTGAACCTCCATATATTCATCACTCAGCTTCAACAATTATCAACATTTTTTCCAATTCCCTAATTTCCACCCAGCTTTGTTTTCTAGATTATTTTAAAGCAAATTCTAGACAGTATATCATTTTACTTATATATTGATACATTACAGCAGATATATCTGCTGTAATGTATCAATATATCTCCAACAGATAAGAACATTTAAAAACGTATAACCGGGCTTCCCTGGTGGTGCAGTGGTTGAGAGTCCGCCTGCTGATACTGGGGACACCGGTTCGTGCCCCGGTCCGGGAGGATCCCACATGCCACGGAGCGGCTTGGCCCGTGAGCCATGGCCGCTGAGCCTGCACGTCCGGAGCCTGTGCTCCGTAACGGGAGAGGCCACAACAGTGAGAGGCCCGCGTACCACACACACACACAAAAACACACACACACACAAAAAACAAAAAAAGTATGACCACTATGCCGTTATCACACTATACAAAATTGCTAATAATTTATTATTATAATCCAATACCCAGTCATTGTCAGAGTTCCCTGACTGTCACAAGTTTTGTTACATTTTGTTTGTTTAAATCAGGATCCAAACAAGGTCCACATATTGCATTTAGTTGATAGGTGACTTAAGTCCCTCTTAATCTATAGCATTAACCCTCCCTTTTCTCTCCAGTTACTTGTTGAAAAATCCTGTTCATTTATCCTGTTGAACTTCCTACATTCATGATTCAGTTGATTGCCTCCTCATGGTGCCATTTAACTTCTTCCTCAATGCCTGTGTTTCACCTAACCTGGCAATTAGACCTATAGGACTGAATACTTTTACGTTCATTGATGTGTGTGTGTTGAAGGGGAGGCCATTTGCTAGAAGACCTCCTAGGTGGTGTTGCATATTTGCTAATGTACATAATGTCTCATAATAACCTCTGACTGGTGAGCCGATTGAAGAACTGTCATTCTGATCCATCTATTATAAAGTTTCCCATCAACCTTTCACCTAGTGAAGTGGTTGGTCCTTAGCCTTGGCTGCACATTTGGAATCACCTGGGGATCTTTACAGTCAACTCGAAGGTTCTTATTCACTTGGTCTGGAGTGCAGCCTACACAGTGAGACTTCTAATATGTCTCCTGGGCAGCCAAGGTATAGAACCACTATCCTGGTAATTTCAGCATCCATTGGTGATTGTTACTGAGATTCATCATTTCACTAGGGCTTGCAAAATGGTGGTTCTTCCTAATTCCATCATTTTTTTCTGAGTTTATTACTGGACACGTTTCCGTGCAAAACGTTTCTCATCATCTCTTTGCTCTGAAATAGAATTCATACAGGAAAGGAGTATAAATGCTTAATCATTTCCCCTTGTCAATTTTTGAAATGATGATTTAGTGCCCTAGCATGAATTCACGAAGGTGAACAATGACATGTTTTTAAAAGTGTGAATATGAACACATAGACTTTTGTATATGAAAGTAATTTGAAATTGTAGAGGAAATGTTATTTCCCCTAATGTTTTTTTTCTATCTTTGAATTTTATTTATTTTTTTATACAGCAGGTTCTTATTAGTCATCAATTTTATACACATCAGTGTATACATGTCAATCCCAATCGCCCAATTCATCACCCCCAACCCCCACCCCCCAACTGCTTTCCCCCCTTGGTGTCCATACGTTTGTTCTCTACATCTGTGTCTCAATTTCTGCCCTGCAAACCGGTTCATCTGTACCATTTTTCTAGGTTCCACATATGTGCGTTAATTTACGATATTTGTTTTTCTCTTTCTGACTTACTTCACTTTGTATGGCAGTCTCTAGATCCATCCAGGTCTCAACAAATGACCCAATTTCGTTCCTTTTTATGGCTGAGTAATATTCCATTGTATATATGTACCACAGCTTCTTTATCCATTCATCTGTTGATGGGCATTAGGTTGCTTCCATGACCTGGGTATTGTAAACAGTGCTGCAATGAATATTGGGGTGCATGTATCTTTTTGAATTATGGTTTTCTCTGGGTATATGCCAGTAGTGGGACTGCTGGATCATACAGTAATTTTATTTTTACTTTTTAAAGGAAGCTCCATATTGTTCTCCATAGTGGCTGTATCAATTTACATTCCCACCAACAGTGCAAGAGGGTTCCCTTTTCTCCACACCCTCTCCAGCATTTGTTGTTTGTAGATTTTCTGATGATGCCCATTCTAACTGGTGTGAGGTGATACCTCATTGTAGTTTTCATTTGCATTTCTCTAATAATTAGTGATGTTGAGCAGCTTTTCATGTGCTTCTTGGCCATCTGTATATCTTTTTTGGAGAACTGTCTATTTAGGTCTTTGGCCCATTTTTGGATTGGGTTGTTTGTTTTTTTAATATTGAGCTGCATGAGCTGTTTATATATTCTGGAGATTAATCCTTTGTCCACCGATTCATTTGTAAATATCTTCTCCCATTCTGAGAGTTGTCTTTTCATCCTGTCTACGGCTTCCTTTGCTGTGCAAAAGCTTTGAAGTTTCATTAGGTCCCATTTGTTTATTTTTGTTTTTATTTCCATTACTCTAAGAGGTGGATTAAAAAATATCTTGCTGTGATTTATGTCTTAAGAGTGTTCTTCCTATGTTTTCCTCTAAGAGTTTTATGGTGTCTGGTCTTACATTTAGGTCTCTAATCCATTTTCAGTTTATTTTTGTGTATGGTGTTAGGGACTGTTTTAATTTCATTCTTTTACATGTAGCTGTCCAGTTTTCCCAGCACCGCTTACTGAAGAGACTGTCTTTTCTCCATTGTATATCCTTGCCTCCTCTGTCACAGATTAGTTGACCATAGGTGCGTGGGTTTATCTCTGGGCTTTATATCCTGTTCCATTGATCTATATTTCTGTTTTTGTGCCAGCACCATATTGTCTTGATTACTGTAGCTTTGTAGTATAGTCTGAAGTCAGGGAGTCTGATTCCTCCAGCTCTGCTTTTTTTCCCTCAAAACTGCTTTGGCTATTCGGGGTCTTTTGTGTTTCCATACAAATTGTGAAATTTTTTGTTCTAGTTTTGTGAAAAATGCCATTGGTAGTTTGATAGGGATTGCATTGAATCTGTAGATTGCTTTGGGTAGTATAGTCATTTTCACAATATTGATTCTTCCAATCCAAGAACATGGTATATCTCTCCACCTGTTGGTATCATCTTTAATTTCTTTCATCAGTGTCTTACAGTTTTCTGCATACATGTCTTTTGTCTCCCTAGGTAGGTTTATTCCTAGGTATTTTATTCTTTTTGTTGCAATGGTAAATGGGAGTGTTTCCTTAATATTTCTTTCAGATTTTTCATCATTAGTATATAGGAATGCAAGAGGTTTCTGTGCATTAATTTCGTATCCTGCAACTTTACCAAAATTCATTGATTAGCTCTAGTAGTTTTCTGGTAGCATCTTTAGGATTCTCTATGTATAGTATCATGTCATCTGCAGACAGTGACAGTTTTACTTCTTCTCCGATTTGTATTCCTTTTATTTCTTTCTTCTCTGATTGCCATGGCTAGGACTTCCAAAACTATGTTGAATAATAGTGGTGAGAGTGGATATCCTTGTCTTGTTCCTGATTTTAGAGGAAATGCTTTCAGTTTTTCACCATTGAGAATGATGTTTGCTGTGGGTTTGTCATATATGGCCTTTATTATGTTGAGGTAGGTTCCCTCTATGCCCACTTTCTGGAGGGTTATCATAAATGGGTGTTGAATTTTGTCAAGAGCTTTTTCTGCATCTATTGAGATGATCATATTGTTTTTATTCTTCAATTTGTTAATATGGTGTATCACGTTGATTGATTTGCGTATATTGAAGAATTCTTGCATCCCTGGGATAAATCCCACTTGATCATGGTGTATGATCCTTTTAATGTGTTGTTGGAGTCTGTCTGCTAGTATTTTGTTGTGGATTTTTGCATCTATATTCATCAGTTATACTGGTCTGTAATTTTCTTTTTTTGTAGTATCTTTGTCTGGTTTTGGTATCAGGGTGATGGTGGCCTCATAGAATGAGTTTGGGAGTGTTCCCTCCTCCACAATTTTTTGGAAGATTTTGAGAAGGATGGGTGTTAGCTCTTCTCTAAATGTTTGATAGAATTCACCTGTGAAGCCATCTGGTCCTGGACTTCTGTTTGTTGGAAGACTTTTAATCACAGTTTCAATTTCATTCCTTGTGACTGGTCTGTTCATATTTTCTATTTCTTCCTGGTTCAGTCTTGGAAGGTTATACCCTTCTAAGAATTTGTCCATTTCTTCCAGGTTGTCCATTTTATTGGCATAGAGTTGCTTGTAGTAGTCTCTTAGGATGCTTTGTATTTCTGTGGTGTCTGTTGTAACTTCTCCTTTTTCATTTCTAATTTTATTGATTTGAGTCCTCTCCCTCTTTTTCTTGATGAGTCTGGCTAATGGTTTATCAATTTTGTTTATCTTCTCAAAGAACCAGCTTTTAGTTTTATTGATCTTTGCTACTGTTTTCTTTGTTTCTATTTCATTTATTTCTGCTCTGATCTTTATGGTTTCTTTCCTTCTGCTAACTTTGGGTTTTGTTTGTTCTTCTTTCTCTAGTTCCTTTAGCTGTAAGGTTAGACTGAGATTTTTCTTGTTTCTTGAGGTAGGCTTTTACAGCTATAAACTTCCCTCTTAGAACCGCTTTTGCTGCATCTCATAGGTTTTGGATCGTGGTGTTTTCATTGTCATTTGTCTCTAGGTATTTTTTGATTTCCTCTTTGAATTCCTCAGTGATCTCCTGGTTATTTAGTAACGTATTGTTTAACCTCCATGTGTTTGTGTTTTTTACGTTTTTTCCCCTGTAATTCATTTCTAATCTCATAGCGTTGTGGTCAGAAAAGATGCCTGATATGATTTCGATTTTCTTAACTTTATTGAGGCTTGATTTGTGACCCAAGATGTGATCTATCCTGGAGAATGTTCTGTGCGCACTTGAGAAGAAAAGTGTAATCTGCTGTTTTTGGATGGCATGTCCCATAAATATCAATTAAATCTATCTGGTCTATTGTGTCATTTAAACCGTGTGTTTCCTTATTAATTTTCTGTTTGGATGATCTGTCCATGGGTGTAAGTGAGGTGTTAGAAGTCCCTCACTATTACTCTGTTACTGTTGATTTCATCTTTTATAGCTGTTAGCAGTTGCCTTATGTATTGAGGTGCTCCTATGTTGGGTGCATATATATTTATAATTGTTATATCTTCTTCTTGGATTGATCCCTTAATCATTATGTAGTGTCCTTCCTTGTCTCTTGTAACATTCTTTATTTTATTTTATTTATATATATTTTTTGCTGTACGCGGGCCTCTCACTGTTGTGGCCTCTCCCATTGCGGAGCACAGGCTCTGGACACGCAGGCTCAGCGGCCGTGGCTCACGGGCCCAGCCACTCCACGGCATGTGGGATCTTCCTGGACCGGGGCACGAACCCCTGTCCCCTGAATCAGCAGGCGGACTCTCAACCTCTGCACCACCAGGGAAGCCCAACATTCTTTTATTTTAAAGTCTATTTTATCTGATATGAGTATTGCTACTCCAGCTTTCTTCTGATTTCCATTTGCATGGAATATCTTTTTCCATCTCCTCACTTTCAGTCTGTATGTGTCCCCTAGGTCTGAAGTGGGTCTCCTGTAGACAGCATATATATTGGTCTTGTTTTTGTATCCATTCAGCAAGCCTGTGTCTTTTGGTTGGAGCATTTAATCCATTCACGTTTAAGGTAATTATCGATATGTATGTTCCTATGACCATTTTCTTAATTGTTTTGGGTTTGTTTTTGTAGGTCCTTTTCTTCTCTTGTGTTTCCCACTTAGAGAAATTCCTTTAGCATTTGTTGTAGAGCTGGTTTGGCAGTGCTGAATTCTCTTAGCTTTTGCTTGTCTGTAAAGCTTTTGATTTCTCCATCGAATCTGAATGAGATCCTTGCCAGGTAGAGTAATCTTGGTTGTAGGTTCTTCCCTTTCATCACTTTAAGTATATCATGCCACTCCCCTCTGGCTTGTAGAGTTTCTGCTGAGAAATCAGCTGTTAACCTTATATGTTCCCTTGTATGTTATTTGTCATTTTTCCCTTGCTGCTTTCAACAATTATTGTCTTTAATTTTTGCCAGTTTGATTACGATGTGTCTCAGCGTGTTTCTCCTTGGGTTTATCCTGTATGGGACTCGCTGTGCTTCCTGGACTTGGGTGGCTATTTCCTTTCCCATGTTAGGGAAGTTTTCGACTATAATCTCTTCAAATATTTTCTCAGGTCCTTTCTCCTTCTGGGACCCCTATAATGCGAATGTTGTTGCGTTTAATGTTTTCCCAGATGTCTCTTAGGCTGTCTTCATTTCTTTTCATTCTTTTTTCTTTAGTCTGTTCCGCAGCAGTGAATTCCACCATTTTGTCTTCCAGGTCACTTATCCGTTCTTCTGCCTCAGTTATTCTGCTATTGATTCCTTCTAGTGTAGTTTTCATTTCGGTTATTGTATTGTTCATCTCTGCTTGTTTGTTCTTTAATTCTTCTAGGTCTTTGTTAAACATTTCTTGCATCTTCTCGACCTTTGCCTCCATTCTTTTTCTGAGGTCCTAGATCATCTTCACTATCATTATTCTGAATTCTTTTTCTGGAAGGTTGCCTATATCCACTTCATTTAGTTGTTTTTCTGGGGTTTTATCTTGTTTCTTCATCTGGAACATAGCCCTCTGCCTTTTCATCTTGTCTTTCTGTGAATGTGGATTTTGTTCCACGGGCTGCAGGACTGTAGTTCTTCTTGCTTCTGCTGTCTGCCTTGTGGTGGATAAGGCTATCTAAGAGGCTTGTGCAAGTTTCCTGATGGGTGGGACTGATGGTGGGTAGAGCTGGCTGTTGCTCTCGAGGTTGCCTTCTAATGGATAAGAATAGCTAACATTTATGAAGCACTTCCTATGTTCTGAGCTCTTCACTTCCTGAACTCACTGAATTCTCACCACAACCCAATAAGGTATGTTTGTATGGTATTATCTCCATTCTTGCTAAAATGCAGTTTCATTCTTCAGCGATATAAATGGAGATCACCTTCAAAAACTCTTACCCTGAAGAGATGGGACACTTGAGACCGATGGATAGTTGTATCTGTGATAGAGCCAAGATGGATGAGAGGGTCAAGGTTATGCCTATCAAATGTTTACTGGACTTTTGCTTTCAAATGGGATGTGAACGCTCCCGTCACAACTTGGGTAGGTCACTTAAGCTCACTGTGACTCACTTTCCTGATCTCACTTTTCCTGTAGTTTCAGGCTGCCCTCTGAATCATAAAAAGGAAATAGACATGACCCCACTGTATCCTCACTGAGACAGGAAATAGACTACCTCCCTTTGGTTTCTAAAGCTCCACTTAAAATATGCCCTTGAGGCATCCTACCACTTGCAACAACAAGGATGAAACTTCAGGGCATTATGCTAATGAAGTAACTCAGGCAGAGGAAGACAAATACTTCAAGGTATCACTTAAATATGGAATCTAAAAGGCTAAACTCATAAAACAAGAGAGTAGAACAGTGGTTACCAGGGACTGGGAGGTGGGGGAAATGACAGCATCTTATTAAGATACTATCAAAAATGACATTAATGCCATGCTTTAATGAAAAGTTATGATATTTTGCAAACAAAAATCATAGTGAGAACAGAGACATTCTTTCATAATTCTGAAAAGCTCTGATATCTGGCTTAAGAGAAGACAGCTAGATCTCATATCTGCTTCTGCATTCAGTCTGTTGCAATATCACATATCATAAAGCCTCTGGAAAACTCCATTGTACATTTGTGAAAAAATGAGACTGAAGAGGTAAATAATGTCTTGGTATTACAATGAAATTAGTTTTGACCTAGTGGCCCCTCAGAAAGGGTCTTGGTTCCTGAGACTACATCATGAGAACTGTTCTTAAATGTCCTATTTCTCTCAAGTTATTGTGGAATCTTCATGATTCTTTGCTGAATGGGGGAACATGTGAGTTAATGACTATTGTACTGTAATCTAATCACAGTTTTAGTTTCCTATGGCTGCTGTATCAAATTATCACAAATTTTGTGGCTTAAAGCAATGCAACTTTATTACCATACAGTTCCGGGGATCAGAGTCCAAAATGGGTCTCACTGCGCTACAATCAAGATGTCAGCAGGGGCTTCCCTGGTGGCGCAGTAGTTAAGAATCTGCCTGCCAATGCAGGGGACACGGGTTTGATCACTAGTCTGGCAAGATCCCACATGCTGCAGAGCAACTAGGCACATGCACCACAACTGCTGAAGCCCGCGCGCCTAGAGCCCGTGCTCCGAAATGAGAAGCCACCTCAACGAGAAGCCCATGCACCACAACGAAGAGTAGCCCCCACTCACCACAACTAGAGAAAGACTGCACGCAACAACGAAGACCCAACACAGCCAAAAATAAATTTATGTTTTAAAAATGTTAGCAGGACTGCATTCCTTTCTGGAGGCTTTAGGGGAGATTTTGTTTCTGGCTCTTCCAGACTCTAGGCTGCCAGCATTCCCTGGCTCATGACCCTTTCCGTCTTCAAAGCTAGCAATGGCTGGTCAAGTCTTCCTCAGGGTGCATCACTCTGACACTCACTCTTCTGTCTCCTCCTTCTCTATTTAAAGGACCTTGTGATTACTGTGAGCCCACCTAGATAATTCAGGATAATCTTATCATTTTAAGGTCAAGTAATTAGCAACCTTAATTCCCCCTGTAATCTTAATGCCCTTGCCACATAACATAACCTCTTCACACGTTCTGGGGATTGGGATGTGGACATCTTTAAGAGGCCATTATTGTGCTTATCACACTCATTCTCAGTGAGCTAAAGATCTGAGGGAGGGTGTGGTGAGAAAATTCTGAGTCACACTTTCCCTTCCCTACACATGTAAAAGCAAATGGAGCATTGGGCTCATATCAGCTGGGCTCCTTCAGGAAAAGGATAATCACCCACTGGGACAGGAAAAACATCAGGATACTCTTGGATCTCTATGCGGGTGCTAGGAGGGCCAGAAAACCGATATTCCCTCCAACAACCTCTCTGATGTGTGATTTGTATAAACATTTGTAAGGGATGCCTCATCCCTCCTCCAAGTAAATTTTGTTTTGGTGAAGTTTCACCCCACTTTGTAAAATGGCAAATACTGCTCAAAATATTGTAACCATGTGTATAGAAAATTTACTTTTAAAATTTGTTATGGAGAAAAGTAAAAAAAGAAAATTGAAAAATATGTCTTTGCCTGAAAAGTGAATGTTATAGACAAGTTGCTTGGATTTGAAAGAAAGACTGTGGAGGCACTGATAGGGCTCTATGCTAACACTTGTGGCTGCAATAACCCTCAGTCCCCTAGTAAGAATTTCAACATAAAAGTCTTACCAGCCACAATGTGACTGAGCATGGGGCCCCAGCATCAATCTCCGTGTGTCTCTCATGGAGAACGCTGAATCGGGTATCTAGGAACCAAGACATACACGCCATGGCATGCAGCCTCCAACCATACTGTGACTTCAACCTCCTATGCTGGCAGAGGTCACCGACACATGGCTGGCCTATGCAGTGATTCTCTTTAATATAGTGATTGTCTTTCTCTGAGAGACTGCCCAAACTAACTTATGAGGTCATATGTCCCTTTAACCCACCTCCCTTCTCATTAGCTTGCTCCTTTCTTAGCTTGTTGAAGGAAAAAAATGTAAATGTTGCATTAACCGCACGCATGCATGCGTGTGTGTGAGTGACCAGTAGTGGCTCTTGGCATTTCCTATTCTTGGCCAGAGCAAACACAAGAGTTTCACTTTTTTTTTTTTAATTAAGAAAAAATTTAATGAGTGAAAAAAGGGAGGGGGGAGTTGAAAATGTCTTTGTAGTCTAGTGAAGAGTTTCACTTTTAATCTTGAGAAAAATACTAAGAATTAATCATGTTCTGTATTCACTTCCCCCTCATCCCAAACAGACAAACATACAAACAACTGGAAAGGCCAACACTCCCTTTCTCCTGACCCTCCAGAAGCTTGAGACCAGGAGGGGGGCATGGGAGAGAGGGGCTGGAATCAGAAATGAACATGTAGTGGGGAGCAATTATGACCCCAAAGTGGGTGGGAGCTGAGGTCTTTTGTAGGAAAAGTTGAAGAGACCTGGATAATTTGGGGACCAACGGGGATGAAAAGAATAGTAAGCAGGAAGGACCCTGTTCACACAGCAGCTCACGGCATGATCTAGAGACAAAGATAATCTTTAAAACAAAATGTTTTAAAGGAGTTGGAGCAAGTTCTGCAGAATACACACAATTTACATATGATGCTATTTACATATGGTTTAAGTGTATATAAATGTAAAAAAAGCCATGCATCAATGAGTGACATATATACCTGTAATAAAAGTATAAAGAACCACATGGGATACTAACTTAAAATTCAGAAAATTATACTGGTTATCAGGTGAGTAGGGGACAGGCTGGATGAGGGAAGGAAACCAGTGCGGGATACACACAGGTTCTGCTAATAATTTGTCATTTAAGCTGGTTAGTGAATACATAGGTGTTGAATGTATTATTATTTTTGTACTTTCATATACCTTAGCTATTTAACAATGCTTTTAAAAATTAAAGAACCATCCCCTAACCCCAGTCCCCAGAGATGACCACAGGTGATGTCCAGACGTTTCCCTCCACTATGATTTTCCAGTAACTGGCCAGCATCCCCGTTGTTCCCCTGGGCGGCCCCAGCTCGGCAGAATCCCTTGCTCAGCGGGGCCTTGTCCGTTCTGGGCAGTGATTTGAATGTGCTTGGGCAGCGAGTTAGACCCACCAGAGACGTTTGTAGTCCTAAGATGACCTTTTTCAAGCCCCTTTCCCATTAGCTCAAAGCTTCGGATCCACCCCATCCCCAAAGGGTCTGGTTGGACCTGATCCTTGACCAGGTCTTGAGAAGTAAACTAGTAAAGTGAGAGTCCCCGGGCCAGACTGCAGCGGCTAAATCCCTGTCTGCCCCAGGCTCCATAGGCAGCCTCAGTTTCTTCAGCCCAGTTCACTCAGACCTCGAGTTCTTGGGGAGAAGGTGGGAGAGAGAGTGTTTGCTGGGAAGGCTCCAGTGGTCCATGTGAGCTGGAAGTGATGAGATGGAGAAACATCTATTTAAAAGAATTTTAACTGCTGATTTTGCTTTGTAAATAAATAAAAGACTTTTAAGAGGTCGGAGGAAGACAGGAGGGTGCCTCAGGGAGGGACCCGACAAAATGCTCCAAGGGTCCCCAAGGGTACTTACACCCCCGGGACCATGGCCTCCAATCAGTGCCCAGGCAGCCAGTTCCTCACCTCCTTCGCCACGCTGGGCCGCCCCTCTGGCTCTCCGCAAGGTCACCGCGGAGCAGTGGTGCGCCTCCAGCTCGTCCAAGTCCGGAGAGTCACAGGTGGAGTCTGAGCGAGCGTGGAGCCAGACCCTTTGCGAGCGCCCAGAACACGTTTGGTGATAGGATCAGGCTGGGTGAACTGAAAACTGATGGTTCTGCACAAGACTTGGGTGTGATGAGGTCTGCAGTGGACAGATGAATCAAAAGGACAGTTTCTCTTTTCTTTCACTGAAATTCCATCGTGTGAGCCTGGCGGAGTTCTCCCAAGTGACGACACTCTCGGCCGGTCTCCTTTGGAGTCCTTAGCAACAGTCATCACCCTTTTACAAATTCAAGTACCTTAAAAGAAAAGAGGCAGAATCAACTTTCTCCAGTTATGGGGTGGAGATGGAACGAAGGCAAAAGCTTCATTTACCGCATCGCGCTCAGCACAGCGCAGGGCCCAGGAAGGCAATTCAAGCCGGAGTCTAGGGGCACGGAGGCCTTGCAGGGGAGACAGCTGCAGAGTGCACTGAGCCTGGGTAGTCCCAGGAAGGGCTGGAGTGGGGCCGGGGAGGGCTGGGGGATGTGGGCTTGCATTGGGATCCCCTCTACCCCCGCCCACCTGGGTGGGGTAGAGAACTGCAAATCTCAAAAAAATTAATCAGAAAACACAGAAAAGCAACAAAGAAGCCCCCCCTCCCCAAAACAAAACGTTGCACCCATATACACCAAAGGTAACCAGGGCTGTTGTACTTGCAGGAGTGGGCTTCCCGGTCCACAGAGGCGATACTGCTGGGCTGTCGCTCTGCCTCCAGTGCGGTCCTCCCTGTCACCTCCACTCCCGTGAGGGGCTACCGAGTGTAACTGATACAAGGCCCTCACCCAGAGGGTTCAAAACCTTTGCTTTGGAATCAGGAGGAGCATGCTGCAGAGGGGACACTTGGCAGGTAATGAGTCCCCCGCACTCCTCTGCGCAGGTCCTGAGAAGCTTGGCTTCTTTCCCTCCCCAGGTCCTCACCTGGTTCCCTGACCAGGCTGTGGCACTGCCCTGGGAGATCTGGTTTGTTGGTTCTCAGGAGCAACTTCCAACAATAGGCGGACAGTGGAGGATCTGGCAGCTGGGACGCTTGGAACTCCAGGAGAGCCGGGGAGAGGATGAGGATGAGGTGCACAGTATCAGGGCCTAAATCTTACCAAACCATGTCTAGTAAAATTTCCCCATGGTTCAGAAGCACGAAGAACTTTAGAGGAAGCAACTAAACCAGACACCGAGGCTCCTAAAGATGAAGGCAGTGAGATGGTGGGCCTGGGGCAAATAAGTCAGTGTCCAGTTAATTACAAAAGGTTGTGTTCTGCAAACTGCCTGTAAGCCCCTGGCTTGGAATGTCAGTCCTCAAACCGTTAACAGCATGGGGCAGGGTGGGTGGGCTCCCAGGGTAGACCACAAAGCCCTGTATCCCCCATCAAGTGGCTAACTAGAGCTCTGGTGTGCTGTGTCTGCAGAGGCTAGGCTGTGGTGATTCCGTTCCCCTTCTGCACGTGACTGTCATAAGGAAATTCTTAAGGACTAGTGCAGTAGGGAGGGGATGCCTGACAGTGGGACTTCTGCGTTGGCTCCTCCCAGTTCCCAGACCCATGGTGGATCTCCAAAGGGCAGAGCCTCCAGGAGGGGATGGTGGCTGTGGATAACGTTTGCCTGGCCGTCCTCTATTGGAAGGTGGTGAGGCTATGCGTACCTTGATGGGGAAACAGAAACTGATTCCATTTCAGTCTGTCAGGGGTGGGGATGAGTTCTTTTGCCCAGAGAAGGAGGGAAGATAAGCCACTAAGCCTGACAGCTTCCTGTGACAGAAATGTTCATTTAAATGTCACAAGACTCTTCAAGTCTTTTGCTTAAACAAGAAAATGAGCAATCACAAATTTTAGGACCTTCTTGCAAGTGGACAAAGAGTGAAATAAGATGATCCGCTTGTGCCCTGATTATGAAATTTCACAGGTGTTTATGCCTATCAGAAAACAAATCAATTTCAGTATTGTCATGACAACAGAACATTAAGTAAACAATGGTTCATAGTTACAGTATCTTTCATGGCTAACACACAGGTTCACAGGCCAGAGTAACAGTCTCTAAAGAACAGGTGTCTTGGAAGACTCCTTTGCTAGAAAAAAAATCTACAAGGGCAATATTTTTTTTAATGTTTTATTTATTTTATTTATTTTTGGCTGCGTTGGGTCTTTGTTGCTATGCACGGGCTTTCTCTAGTTGCAGCGAGCGGGGGCTACTTTTCGTTGCAGTATGTGGGCTTCTCATTGTGGTGTCTTCTCTTGTTGTGGAGCATGGGCTCTAGACACACAGGCTTCGGTAGTTGTGGCTCGCAGGCTCTAGAGCACAGGCTCAGTAGTTGTTGCACACAGCTTAAGTTGCTCCTCAGCATGTGGGATCTTCTCAGACCAGGGCTTGAACCCGCGTCCCCTGCACTGGCAGGCAGATTCTCAACCACTGTGCCACCAGGGAAGCCCCTACAAGGGCAATTTTATGAAATGCAATACTTTCTGTTTTAATGCACCTATAAGGGAGGAGACAGCATTTTCTCTTATTTTGTTGAGGTAATTTTCAGTAGTAGTTAGGAAGGCCTGCTGTTTTCCACACCAAGCACTAGATTTCCACTGAGAAAGGACTTGGCAGGCCTGAGAAGTGTAAATTTACAATATGTAAAACAAAGGACAGGGTGGGGTGGTGATTATTATCAAATGAATATGGCGGCAAAGGTCTCCACCTGGAGTATGTAGAATTTCAGACTCTATACCACTAATCTTATCATAGATTTAGTTTCTATGGAAAAAAACTTAACAATAGCAGGCACTTAAATATCCTACTGATTTTTGAGCTAATTATAGTAAGTCCCCTACATATGAACCTTCAAGTTTTGAACTTTCAAAGATGCGAATGTGCATTCACATGTCCAATCACGTTAGTTCACGTGTCTGTCGTACACTGTCACATGCTGCATCCTCTACAAGTGGTTGTGCTTTTGTGTACTTTACTGTATAGTACTGTATAGAACACAGTAGTATAGTATCTTTATTTCAAGCCCAGGATGTCCGGAAGTAAGTGTAAAAGCAGTGGTGATGTAGCTGGTACTACTGTACTTTTTAAGGTACTATACTGTAAGATTAAAAATGTTTTATTTTTTGTGTTTGTTTTTTATGTATCATTTGTGTGAAAAGTATTTAAATCTATTACAGTACAGTACGATATAGCCAATTGTGTTAGTTGGGTACCTCGGCTAACTTTGTTGGACTTACGAACAAACTGGACTTACGAACGTGCTCTCAGAACGGAACTCGTTCGTGTGTAGGGGACTTACTGTATAATAAAATATTTTTACTTATGTTTTCACATTCACATATGTAGTTTTTAATAGAGTTATTTGGGTATTTTTGACAAATAATAAACTGCACATAAAGTGTACAATTTCATAAATTTTGACATGTGAACATATCACTGCAATCAAGGTAGTGAACATATATACCATTCCCCAAAATGCTTTTTTGCAATCTCTCCCTCCCACTTCTCCATACCCTGCCACCATCCCTAAGAAACAATTGATTGGCTTCCTGTCGCTATAGAATAGTTTGCATTTTCTAGACTTTTATACAAATGGAATCAAATATGCACTCTTTTTTAGTTTGGCTTCTTTCACTCAGAATAATTATTCTGAGGTTTATTTATGTTGTGGGTACCAATAGTTCTTTCATTTTTTATTTCTGTATTGTATTTCATTGTATGGATAACTAAAATTTGTTTCTGTTGATGGGCATTTGGGTTGTTTCCAGTTTATGACTTTTACAAATAAAAGTGTTATGAACATTCATGTACAAGTCTTTGTACGGATATGTTTTCATTTCTCTTGGGTAAATACTTAGGAGTGGAATGACTGGGTCATACAGTAAATGTATAAAAATACCAAACTCTTTCCAAAAATGGTTGTACTTTATGTTCCTACCAGGAGTGTATGAGAGTTCCCTTTCCTCCATATCCTTGCAGACACCTGGTATGGTTAATAATTTTCCCCATTCTAATAGGTGTGTAGTTTGTTTTGTTTTTAAAGATTTTTTTGATGTGGACCATCTTTTTTAAAGATTTTATTGAATTTGTTACAACATCGTTTCTGCTCTATGTTTTGGTTTGGGGTTTTTTTTGGCCACGAGGCATGAAGGATCTCAGCCACCTGACCAGGGATCGAACCCGCACCGCCCCACACTGGAAGGCAAAGTCCCAACCACTGGACCGCCAGGGAAGTCCCAGGTGTGCAGTTTTAATTGGTATTTCCCTAATGACTAATGGTGCTATCTTACTGTAGTTTTTCTTTAAATGATATTTATTTATTTATTTATTTTTTGGCCACACTGCACAGTTTGTGGGATCTTAGTTCTCCAACCAGGGATTGAACCCATGCCCCCTGCAGTGGAAGCTTGAAGCCCTAACCACTGGGCAGCCAGGGAATTCCCTCTTTTACCCATTTTTAAATTGGGTTGTTTGTTTTCTTATTATTGCCTTTCAAGAGTTCTATATATAATCTAGATACAAGTTCTTAATCATATAATCATCTACAAATAGTTTCTTCTGGTCAAGGGCTCATATTTTCATTCTCTTAAGAGTGTCTTTCACTGTTAAGGAAACGTTCTTAAAGTCCAATATATCAATTTTTTCCTTTTATGTATTGTGCATTTAGTGTCAGCTTTAAGAAATGTTTGCTGAACTCAAGGTAAATATTTTCTCCTATGTTTTCCTCTAGAAGTTCTGAAGTTGAGAGACTGAATATACTAATGGACACTGGCCAGAACATATATAAAAACAGAACTCTGACTCACAACCTTGAGTTGTGACTCACAACTTGACACAACTCTGACTTCCCAACCAGCTTGGGAAGCCTAACCACAACGCCTGCAGCAGCTGGCCAAAAGTGGTCAGGACTTGCTCAACACCTGCTAGCGTCCTTAACTTCTGCCCCCACTCCAACTCAGGACCAACCGAAGAAAGCCAAATAGGGTCTCCAAACCAGTGACATGAGATGCCCCACTTCCAGTAAGCCCGCTTCCAGCTTCCCTAGATCCACAAACTCAGATCAGAGCATCCCTGAGCCTTCTCTCTCTCTTTTCACTATAAAGCTTCCACATTCCTCTGCCTGTGCTTGAGTTTCTGCCATCATAAGTGATGGTGGCCAATTCCCTTGATATAGTGAGCTCTGAGAAAATAGCCTCTGCTTGTTCTCATGTGGGCAGTCTTCATTTATTTCCACATGATTTTAGGTTTTACATTTAGGTCTATGACACATTTTAAGTATATTTTTGTAAGTGGGGTAAATATGAGTTGAGGTTCATTTCTTTTGTATGAAGATATCCAATGGTTCCAGTCCTATTTGCTGGGACAACTGGACTGCATTTAGGAAATGCTGAAACCCACCTCAACCTGACAGCCTGGTTGTTCCGAACAAATAGTCAATAATTTGTAAGTTCCAAACAAATTTATATATATATATATATATAAATAAATATATATATAAAAATACATATATATAACGTATACAATAAATTTCTATTACAAAAACATATAATATATTAAAGTATATGATATACATTTTTTTTCCACAAGATGGGAACTGCACGAACCAGAGGAAGCTAAAGAATCTGTTCCATTACAATAAGGATAAATTATCAACTCAATCAGATTTTCTGCTTCCAAAAATTGGGCTATAAAGTAATCTGAGGCCTTCCCTGGTGGCGCGGTGGTTAAGAATCCACCTGCCAATGCAGGGGACACAGGTTCGAGCCCTGGTCCGGGAAGATCCCACATGCCGCGGAGCAACTAAGCCCGTGCACCACAACTACTGAGCCTGCGAGCCACAACAACTGAAGCCTGCGTGCCTACAGCCCGTGCTCTGCAACGAGAAGCCACCACAATAAGAAGCCTGCGCACCACAACAGAGAGTAGCCCCCACTCGCCACAACTAGAGAAAGCCCGTGCACAGCAATGAAGACCCAACAAAGCCAAAAATAAATAAATAAAATAAATAAATTTATTAAAAAAAATAATAATCTGAGACTGCCCAGGTCTCAGTGAGAGAGGAAAGACAAAGCACCAAGAAAAACAATACACATCAGCACACCCTAGAGACACTCTGAAAGCTCTTCAATTGCCAAGGAGAACCTGGCAGAAACTGTTACCAAAATCACAGCATAAAAATCACCTCTTGACCGTTTCTCTGGTGGCAGTGGGCTTCCACCAGACTTAGCTCCTCAACCTGCCCTGCATACTTAATCCCTGCATGAATCTGGCCTCAAGCTCTGTGGGAATAAATGAAGTGAACAACTTCAGAAGAATGGCCTCAAACTGTCCATTTTCCCACCTTCCCTATCCTTGGCCTATTCTAATGGTGTATCTTCCTGTTTTTTAGAACATTTCAGGGTAAGAACAGGAAAAGTGCTGAGAAGATGAGTCTCAAGATTGATTTGGAGGGACTTCCCTGGTGGTGCAGTGGTTAGGAATCCGCCTGCCAATGCAAGGAACATGGGTTCAAGCCCTGGTCCAGGAAGATCCCACATGCCACGGAGCAACTAAGCCCATGTTCCACAACTACTGAGCCTGTGCTGTAGAGCCCGTGAGCCACAACTACTGAGCCCATGCCACAACTACTGAGCCTGCGTTCAAGAGCCCGTGAGCCACAACTACTGAAGACCGCGTGCCTAGAGCCCATGCTCTGCAACAAGAGAAGCCACCTCAATGAGAAGCCCACATACTGCAACAAAGAGTAGCCCCTGCTCGCTGCAACTAGAGAAAGCCTGCACGCAGCAACAAACACTCCATGTGGCCAAAAATAAAAATACATAAATTTATTTTTAAAAAATTGATTTGGAAATGAACTTTGTATGTTTTAAATGCAGGAAAAGTCACCCCTGGGAATGAGCAAAGGAGTGGAATGAACCCTAAACTGCAGAAGAAACAGCATGAAAGCATCGTGCATGCAATATGTGCTCTGCTGAATTCCGGAGGGGGAGTGGTCAAGGCTGAGACTGAGAACAAAGACTATAATTATGATAGTCATGGAGTAGGATTGTATCTGCCTTCAACTTTCAAAGGCTATTTAGATGAGATGCAGCAGGGATATCTCTTTTTGATCTTTGTGAAATCATGGATGCCAAAGGCCTCTGGTATATGATTTGCTTAACTGTGCTCCTCTTTGTGCCACAGACATAGAACATGTACTAATGTCATGAATTCTCAGGAAGCACTGGCATTCCCCAAAGGCAGGATTCAGACTCTTACAAATATTAATGATTCCAATTCATTAAGTCCACAGAAATTTCAGGTTCGTGTACAAAATGAAGGTAACATAAAGGCTTCAGCTTCTGCTTTATTTGATAGCACTCACCACCTTCAGTACCAGGAAAAGTTCAACTTTACTAAGTCCACACGCGTTGAATTTAAGATGTTCTCAACAGAGATGACACAATGCTTTACCCAAGTGTGTTTCTGCATTTGCAAACACTGAGGTAGGGTAAGTATTTTTTGGCCTGCATGATGAGACCCATCAAGTCACTGGATGTGAAAAAGAGAAAACACATCTTGCCACCTTGAGGGCTTCTACTGATCGCTATATTAGGAAGTTACCAGTCCATCATTTCTGTACACAGAGGCGTGAGATAAAATATGCCACAAAATTCGTTGCAGTACACAAGCAGGGGGCCCTCCATGGATATGTCTGTGCAGTCAGCATGGAACGATTCTGCTGTGCAGTGTTTGCCAAAGTGCATAATTCCTGGTGGGTGAAGGACAATCGTGTGAGAGAGCTGGCCACAAGGAATGGGAATAGAATCATCAATGATTTTAATGTTTGCTGAGATGGGAGGAGGTGAGGAAGGAGGAAAGGGAGATATTATTTTAGAATCTGGGAAAAGAGAGGTACCCTCAGAGTTGCAGATGCCTGACATTAATTCCTATAGATACAGTTGGTGGGTCATTGCCCCTCTTTCCCTCTGCCCATCTTGAATATCCTGCATTCAACAAATAGATGCTCTGGCCTAGTAGACCCACTAGAGGTTGGTGCAGAAGGCTGTTTGACCTAGCAATTTCTGTTTCCACATCCTTTCTTGTGTTCATATTCAAGTCTCTTCTTTCCCTTTCTAATTATGAACTCACATTTACTTATACAGGAAATTCCTTTTTCACATGTACCTATGTGTCTTCTTTAATTTCCTGTCACTTTTCCTTGCCTCTGCATTCTTGTAATGGTTCCCTCATCAAATATTCTCCCTTTCTCATAGCCTCACTTCCAATTTTGAACAAAAACACAATCAAACCTCTCTTCTCTCACTTTTCCTTTCAAAAGCCAACATGTGATGCTAACCATGACTGATAGGCTGAAGAGTAGTGTTGGTGATATGCATGCACCTTGGAAAAGGAAAGCCTGAGATAATATCAGACAAAAGAAAATCAATCGTAACTTCAAGAAGAGTCCAGAAAAACAAAGTCCATTTCAGGATCTTCTCAGAAATCTATATTCATTGACCTTCACATCTTCTAGTCATATTTTTTAAAAAATATAAGCACTATATATATAGTGCTTATATTTATAATATATATATACATATCCATATATATATATTTAGAGATATGCTCAGGAGTGCTCATAGACTCACTATCTGCAATGGCCCCAAACAGGAAAACAACCAAATTATTTATTGACACAACAATGGATAAATGTATTATAGTATATTTGCATAATGGAGTATTATTCAGCAGTGAAAACGAAATAGGGATAGAGTAGGATAATTAAATAGTTTAGAAATCCCACCAGAGGATTAAAGACAAAGAGGGAATTTTAAGGGAGTTTGGGAGACTGCTGTAAGCTAATGAGCACTCAAGAAAAGAATCCAGTAACTTAGCAACAATCTACACTACCTTGAAGGAAGACCAGGTGCATCCAAGCACCAGGCACACTCAAGCTACAAGTTCTTACAGTTAAAACACAAGACAATAGACATGGGGTTTGAATCTTGTTACATGAAGTCACGGAGTTAATGATCCTTGATGAGTAGCATTTCTGCATGTAGCCAAGAGAGGAATAGGTGAAAGGAGAAAGAAACTAGGTGAAGGGGGACATTATACTGAAACCTGAATGAATTACCACATTTTAGTATATGTTACCACACTTTTGCTAATATACATACGATTTGAATAGCGCCATGACAGTCCCGATTAGATCATATAGGGTTCAAGGAGGATCTAATGATGTAAGCCTGTAACAGGGGCGGGGCAGGCATGAAGTTGCTAGTGTGTGACCCTTAGCATGGTGGTTAGAGGTCCCACACATGTAACAGTCAGTCACACAGGTCCTGGAGGCAGAGTATGGTAAGAGGCAGATCGTGGCCTTCTCCCCAGGGCCCTCCAGGCCCTCCAGCCTCAGGACTGGCAGGTGAGCTGGGGGTCCTGGGGACAGGCTGAGGGCTGTGTCCTGCAGAGCTCCAGAGCCCTCTCCATGGCCACCCACTGGTCGAGCCTGGGCACTGGTGGAAAGACCCAGACCAAGTGCTGGACGAACGTTCCCATGCAGGGTAACTGGCCCGCCCAGGGACTCCCTCTTAGCCAGGGCCTGGGCCTCAGAGGGTGAAAGCTGAGCCTTAGGACCTTGCCCTTTCTCGTCAGAACAGAGAATAACATTTGTTTTGGTGGAGGTTTACAGGAACATTGTGACCTGCCCGTGACCTGACCTCAAGAACAAGGGATCTGGTGCTTCCCTGGTGGCGCAGTGGTTAAGAATCCACCTGCCAATGCAGGGGACACGGGGTTCGAGCCCTGGTCTGGGAAGATCCCACATGCTGTGGAACAACTAAGCCTGTGCGCCACACCTACTGAGCCTGTGCTCTAGAGCCCACGTGCCACAACTACTGAAGCCCATGCACCTAGAGCCCGTGCTCCGCAATGAGAAGCCACCGCGATGAGAAGCCCGTGCAACAAAACGATGAGTAGGCTCCCCTCGCCACACTAGAGAAAGTCCGCGTACAGCAACGAAGACCCAACACAGCCCAAAATAACATAAATAAAAACAAATTTTAAAAGAACAAAGGATCTGACACCAAGAAGTTTGCAACAACTAACCACACCCCTCTCTCACCTTTCCTATAAAAGGGCTTTGCTGAAAGCTTTCGGGGAGTTCAGGGTTTTAAAGGCATGAGCCACCAGTCTCCTTGCATGGCCCTGCAATAAACCTTTCTCTGCTCCAAACTCCTACATTTTGGGATTGTTTGGCCTCACTGTGCGTCGGGCACATATGAAGAAGGTGGTCTTCTCCCCTCCCCACTCTTTCTTTGATTACAAAAATGCAGCCCCTTTTGTTCTCAGGGTTGCGCTCCCTTGCCTGCCCGCTTGTATCTCCCACAAGTGTCCTATGCTAATAAACTCAGCTTACCACTCTGCCTCATGCTGAATTCTTTCTGCAAGGAGAAAAAAGAACCTGAGCTTCAGTTTAAGTCCTGACACCAAGTGAGCGGTTTTAATTAAAAGACAGTGGGTCTGAATCCCCTCCTAAAACAGGGATCCTGGGTTCAAGTTCCAGTCCCATCCGAGAAGGACTGTGGCTTCAGACAGAGCCTGCTCAGGGCACTCATAACTCTGACAAAAACTCTAACAAATATGAACCAGTAAATAAAATATACAATGTTAGAAACTAAATGATTTGATAATAGGAGTGATTTTAAGGCAGTTTATAATACACTCCTTGGGTCTTTTGTGAGAAAAAACCGAGAAGATTCTTAATTTATTTGAAAGAAAATAGTCAATGTCGAAATTTAAGGGGAGATTACAGGATTTTTAAACTGTGGTTGTGGCTTTAAATACATATTATACAATGTATTTGACTAAGTCTTGTCTCGTAAAAATCTTGTTTTAAAGAATAAATTAGCAGCTCCCCAAATTCAGATAATATAAAGATTTTAAAAATCTTAATTAAACTTAAAAATTCACTCTCAGAGTTTTCAACGATCCTCTCCAAAACGTGCTCCTGCTGCCTACTGAACTTTTGTTTCAGGGAATACCAAGGCAGACCACCACGGGACCCTCCTCCAACTCGTGGGCCCTCGAGCTCCTCAACGGGGCAGAAGGAGCAAGGCCCAGGTGGCGGCCCCACGGAGGCCAGACCCAGGGGTGGGTCTCAAGGTTGCTACCCAAGCCCGGCTTTCTGAAAGGGGACAAGGGTCTGGACACTGACGACCAGCGGGCGCAGGGGTCCCACAAGTGTCTGCTCGACAGCGCTGCACATTGGTCACGGGGTCCTGGTATTTCAACCCGCAAGTCGACTTCGAGCTTTGCTTTGGAACGACCCTCCAGGACAAATGAACATGAACTTAAAGGAAAAGCTGGCCGCATCCCCAAGCCGCGTTTTTAAAGCTGTTCATCTTGCGCTGACTTGAGCCCGTAATCCCTGGGAGGTCCCGTCCTTCCAACAGTCACTCGGGACGGTGCCGCAAGCGGTTTACAACCCAAGTCCACAAATTCAATCCGCAAGTCTAGGCGTTTGCTCAGCGGCACGGGCACCCGCACCAGCACGGGGCTGCACTCGGAAGACGAGACACCGCGCGGGCTCTGAACGCCGTCCGCACCTCGGCCACCCGAAGCCGGAGACCGGGAGTCCCGGCAGAGACCCGACCAGCCACCCGCGAGGAGGCCAGACCAGCCACGGCCCCGGCCGAACGCCGCCCTTTCCCCACCCCGCGGAGCCCAGCCTCCCGAGGGTCCCCCTGCAGGTGCCCCGTCCCTGCAGGCGCCCCCCACTCGCCAGGGCCCCCATTTTTCCCCCAGCTCACCATGCAAGCTCTCCTCCTGCAGCCCGGGGTTCTCGCTCTGTGAATGCGGTGAGGAGAAGGAGCTTCCGGGGGGCGGGGGTCAACGTCGAGGTCGGCGTTAACGTGAGGTTGGGGTCGGCGTCGGGGTCGACGTCTGGCTCAAAGTCCGGGTCGACGTCGGGGTCAAAGTCCGCGTCGGCGGGCGGGAGCTGGGGCTGGAGCTGGGGCTGGAGCTGGTGCGGGAGAGGGAGCGGGAACCCCGGGCCCAGCTGCTTGAGCGCTTCCCCCACTGACTTCCAATGTATTTTCTATACCCCTTACTCTCCTCAGGTACTCCAGTTATGTGTGTATAAGGCAACTTGACTTTGTTCTACACCTCACTGATGTTCTGTGCTTAAAATATGTTTTCTGTGCTGTTTCTGTTGCTACGTCTTCAAGTTACTAATGTTTTCTTCTGCATGCATTGTCTAATGTGTCGTTAATCACATTCACTATATTTTTCACCTCAGATAGTTTCATCTTCTAGTCTTTCTCTAGAAGCTTGATTTGGATTCTCTTTTAATATTTTCCGTGTTTCTATTTAACATGTTTAATTTTTCTTCTAGTTTCTTGAACATATGGAATACAGTTAAAACGTATATTTTAATGTTGTAGTCTCTTAATTATATATCTATGTTAATTCTGAGTCAATTTCAAATGGTTGGGCTTCCCTGGTGGCACAGTGGTTAAGAATCCGCCTGCCAATGCAGGGGGCACAGGTTCGAGCCCTGGTCTAGGAACATCCCACATGCTGCGGAGCAACTAAGCCTGAGCGCCACAGCTACAGAGCCTGCGCTCTAGAGCCCGCCGGCGAGCCACAGCTACTGAAGCTCTGGCACCTAGAGCCCATGCTCCATAACAAGAGAAGCCACCGCAATGAGAAGCCCGCTGACCACAACGAAGAGTAGCCCCCTGCTCACCGCAACTAGAGAAAGCCTGGGCACAGCAAAGAATACCCAACGCAGCCAAAAATAAATAAATTAATAAATTTTTAAAAGTTATTTAAAAAATTTCAAGTGGTTATTTTCCTCTTAATAGTTGGTATTTTCCAGCTCCTTTGCAGACATGGTAATTAAAATTTTTTTTAACTTTTAATTAAAAAAATTTAAAAATCGTTTTAATTTTTTAAATTAAAAAAATTAAAACTTTTTAATTTTTAAAAATTAAAAAAAATTAATTTATTTATTAAAAACATTTTTTTGGCCATGCACATGCCACGTGGCCTGAAGGATCTTAGTTCCCTGACCAGGGATGGAATCCATGCCCCCTGCAGTGGAAGTGTGGAGTCTTAACCACTGGACTGCCAGGGAAGTCCCACATGGTAATTTTTTGTTGGATGCTAGACATTGTGAGTTTTACCACTTTGGGTGCTGAATGTTTTTGTATTCTTATAAGTACTCATGAGCTTTGTTCTGAGACATGGTTAAGTTAATTGGAAATAGTTTGATCCTTTTGGATCTTGTTTTTAAGCTTTGTACACAGGACCAGAGCAGCATTTAGTCTAGGGTTCACTTTTTGCACCTACTGAGGCAAAACTCGTCTGAGTACTCTACCTAATGCCTTGTGAATTTTGATGTCTTTCACTCTGGTTGGTAGGAGCAGATACTATTTCTGGCCCTATGTGAGCTCTAAGGCTTGTTCCCTCTAATACTTTGGGGTGAATATTTCTCCATTCTCAAGTGTTTCCTCACAGGCATAAGCTGATAAGTATTCAGCTGAGTACTCAAAAAGAATGCTTTGCAGATTTTAGAATTTTCTGTCTATGAAACTCTGTCCTCTTTGGTATTCTGCCTTACAATCTCTAGTTTTCTTGCCCTCCCTAGGGTCCCAACTCTGTATTCACCTCATGGAGACTGCCAAACTGTACCTGAGTTTTCACTCTCTGAACTATAGCCTAGAAACTTTCTGCAGGCAGTAAGCTGGGGCAGTGACCTCCACCTCATTAGTTTCCCATATCTCAGGGATCACAGTCCTAATTTCCAGTGTCTTGAGACCTGTTGTTTCATATATTTTGTCTGATTTTGCAGTTGTTTCAGAAGGGAGAGTAGAAAGTGGTCACTGTTACTCCATCTTGACCAGAAGCATCTAAGAAGACAATGAAGCAAGAAATTCTTTCTTAGGGAAAGAAATTTTAGCTTAAAAATAATAAACCTAGGCAAAATATTATTCTAGTACAAAGGCAGCTCATGGATTTTTTTGAACATGAAAGAATTCTATAAATACAAGACCCCTGATTCATTCTTGAAGAAAAATTATTCAGCGAGGAAATCCAGCTAAGCAGGCAATATGTGAAAATAAAGGATAATGGTAACTGGACTTTAAATCCATTAACATGTATATAATTAAGATATATAGGAATTATGACTATATAGGAATTATGGAAAAGAATGTTATAAACCTTGACAAAGTAAAAATATTTTTATATCAGATAGATTTTTTGTTTCAAGCAACAAAAGCAGGCTCTGGATAATTTAAACAAACAACAATAAAAACTTTTACTGGAATCATGAGGGAGGACCACTCACAGAATCAGAAGACATGCTGACTATATAGGCCTTAGAGAAGATAGGTACCTGAGAGGTTCCAAGGATCTAGATCACAGGTGTCAATTGGCTCCAATCATTTTCTTTACTTGGTTTATAAAGGTCAAATTATAGTCAGAGACTCGTATTTGTCTAGCTTGGATACCGTACTCAACTCTTAACTAGCATAGGGAAAACATCTTGGTTGAAAATCTCCGAAAGACTTGATGTAAAGTGGTTAGTTTGGTTAGTTCCCCAAAAGAATATCAGTTACTAAAGTAGGGTGGGAGGATGTTTGTTAGATCAAAACAACAGATACCCATTACAGTAATTAACAAAAGTAAGGGGATGGTAGGGGTAGTGAGGAAGTTTGACTGCTAATGTCATTTTTCATGGCAAGAAGTTGCTGGATGCTAATACATATTTCAAAATAACTTTAAAATGATTCCAAACATTTTAAACACTTCTGCAATTTAGTTATTTTAATATTGGATAACTCTTTCAGTAATTAAAAGTTCTTGGGCTAAAAAAAATTATATTCAGTAATTGTGTCTTCAATTTTATTAGTTGCTTTTTCTTCAGTTAAGTTCAAGCTAATTAAATGTAAAAATAATTTCAAAATAGTATGTGTAATATACTAATAGTATGTGTAATAGTATGTGTAATATACTAATACTATGTGTAATAGTATGTGTAATATAGTTCCATTTAACATAACTAATAGTATGTGTAATATAGTTCCATTTAACATAACTAATTCTGTCTAGCTGTTTTTATACTTTATCAGATGTATTTAAAAAACAGCTCTGTGGAATTTAATATTGAATGTTTTTGGTTGCTTGGATTATGCGTGATTTGTTGCTTCCTTTTATCTTTCAGTATTACTGGAATTAATTCTATTGAGTTTGTACCTTTGTGTAAAGACCTTGAAGGTCACATGTTGGAATCTCTCTCTCAAAAGAAAATTTATAGAAATAGTGAAAAAGATATTTTAAAACATTACTATATACATAGTCACGCTCAAAAACAAGAAAAGCACCTCTTCATGGACCAAAAACTATGAGGCATTTGTACAAGTAGGAAAAAGTGAGGTAAACCATAGTAAAAAACAGAGGCTGCCACCACCTCAGGGCCAGGACAACCACTGTTGCAAAGCCAAGATTGAATCCCCCCCAGCCAGAAACTGTTACCCTGAGGCTGAGGCCAAATCCAATTTTCACCCACTTGGCCAGACCAAGGCCTAGAACTAAAATCCCATACTTCAGGGTTTCTCAGTGATGGCACTATTGGCAGTTTGGGCTGGATAATTCTTTGCTGTGAGGGGCTTTCCTGGGGATCATAAGATGTTTAGCAGCAAATCCTTCCGTCCCCAGTTGTGACAAGTAAAAATATCTCCAAATATTGCTAAATGTCCCCAGGGTGTGTGTGCAAAATCACCACCATCATACCTCCTTAGACTAAAAGAGTTTCCAGAATAGTGGGCAGGATATATAAGGCAAACATGTAACACACTGTAGTAAAGATTCAGAACAGTAAAGATTTTTTTTAATCCTAAAGAGAAAAAAGTTTAGATAGTCTACAAAAAGAAGAATAAATTTGACAATAACTATTTCATGAGCAAGATTAGATGCAAAAAGAATATGGGCTGTATGATCAAAGTACTGTGGAAAAACAACTTTGAACTTAGACTTCTCTCCCTGATCAAACTATCATTAAGGTTGAGGGCAAAATAAATAAATTTTCAGACTTGCAACGACTAGGGATTAAAAAAAAATCAATCATAGCCCATCCCCTAAAGAATCACTGAATAGTGTCCTTCTATGAGAGAAAAATGACCTAAGAAGAAAGCAGCTGTTTCAAGAAAGAAGGGTAAACAAATGCATCAGTAAAATATAAGGTTAATCTGTATGTATTATTTTCTAATTGTCAGATAATTCAGTAGCCTTCATATATGCAAACTACATCTCTTAGAAGGTATAGGAAAGGAAAAAAAGTCCTATTGTAATTCCAACAAAAAAGATAAAGTAAGAAAATCTGTGACAGGAAATGTCAAGCCTATATGAATAAAACTATAAGACAAAACTGAAGGAACTTCCCTGGTGGTGCAGTGATTAAGAATCCACCTGTCAATTCAGGGGACACAGGTTCGATCCCTGGTCCAGGAAGATCCCACATGCCGTGGAGCAACTAAGCCTGTGAGCCACAACTACTGAGTCCGTGTGCCACAACTACTGAAGCCTGCACGCCCTAGAGCTTGTGCACCGCAACTGCTGAGCCCATGCGCTGCAACTACTGAAGCCTGCGTGCTCTAGAGCCTGTGTGCTGCAACTACTGAGCCCATGTGCTGCAACTACTGAAGCCCACGCACCTAGAGCCTGTGCTCCGAAACAAGAGAAGCCACCGCAATGAGAAGCCCATGCACCACAACAAAGAGTAGCCCCCACTTGCCACAACTAGAGAAAGCCCCCGCGCAGCAACGAAGACCCAGTGCGCCAAAAAAACAAAAAACAAAAAAACTGAAGAAGCCAAAAGAGAACTTGTACAGATAAAGAGTAGACTGTTTGTTTTAAATTAAATTATTTTATTTTATTTATTTTTGGCTGTGTTGGGTCTTTGTTGCTGTGCGCAGGCTTCTCTCGTTGCAGCGAGTGGGGGCTACTCTTCATTGTGGTGCGCAGGCTTCTCATTGCGGTGGCTTCTCTTGTTGCAGAACACAGGCTCTAGGCACGCAGGCTTCAGTTGTTGTGGCTCATGGGCTTTAGAGCACAGGCTCAGTAGTTGTGGTGCCCGGGCTTAGTTGCTCAGTGGCATGTGGGATCTTCCCAGACTAGGGCTTGAACATGTGTCCCCTGCATTGGCATGTGGATTCTTAACCACTGCACCACCAGGGAAGCCCAAGAGTAGAGTGTTTTGGATAAGAAAACTCAAAATCATAAATGTATCCATTTTCACTAAGTTAATCTATAAATTCAATGTCATCCCAATAAAAATACTGACACAACTTTTTCCAAAGCATCAAAGTTTTTTTAAACTTCATTGAAAAATCAAAAGCAAGATTATCTAGGAAAAATCTAAAAAGGAAAAAGCTGAGGGTAATTAGCATGGCCAAGTATTAAAACATATTGTAAAGCTACAATAATTAAAACAACATGGTTCTGCTGTGTGGCAGGTCAATGGGTTGCACTAGAATGTCCAAAAATAAATTCAAATATGTCTGGGAATATTACATATATTAAAGGTGGCATTCATATTACTTGGAAAAAAGATGGATTATTCAATAAATGATGTTGAATGACTTGAGTACCTATCTGAAAAAAATTAAGCTTGGACCATACATCACAGTTGACACCAAAATAAATTCCAAATGGATGCAATACTTAAATGTAAAACTATTGAATCATGGAAGTACATGGAGAAAAAGTAGGACATTTATTTTTTTATAATCCCAGCATACGGAAGGCCTAAATATGGCCCTCAATCAGAAACCAGGAAAGAAAATAATGATTTTTTTAAAAACAGAAGTATCTTTATAGCAAAAACACTATAAAAGGATCAAGAAATGAACAACACACTTTGAATATATTTGCAACAAAAATCGAAGAGAATAGTTAACTCCTTTTTAATATAAATTTATTATTTATTTTTGGCTGCATTGGGTCTTTGTTGCTGCATGTGGGCTTTCTCTAGTTGTGGCGAGCTGGGGCTACTCTTCGTTGTGGTGCGCGGGCTTCTCATTGAGGTGGCTTCTTATTGTGAAGCACGGGCTCTAGGCGCATGGGCTTCAGTAGTTGTGGCACATGGGCTCAGCAGTTGTGGCTCACAGGCTCTAGAGTGCAAGCTCAGCAGTTGTAGCGCACAGGCTTAGTTGCTCCGCGGCATGTGGGATCTTCCCGGACCAGGGCTCGAACCTGTGTCCCCCGCATTGGCAGGCAGATTTTTAACCACTGTGCCACCAGGGAAGTCCCAAAGACAATAGTTAACTCCTAATTGTAAAAAAAATTTCTACAAATCTAAGAGAAAAAAAAATAACATCCCCAAAGAAAAATGGCCAAAGATGTGAACAGGCAGAAGAACACAGAAAAGGAATTTAACATAGTTCCTAAATTTATGGAAACTTTGGTTATGATATAGAATCATCAGTTAAAAACTACAACAAGATATCACTCTTTTTCACTTATTAGATTGACAGAATCATTAAGTTCAAACTTAATTGTTTTACCATTTGGTAGGGAAAAAGCACTTTTGTATATTGTCATAAAGTAGTACAATTTCTATCAACAACAATCTGGCAGTAGCTATCGAAATTTTAAATGCGCATATCCCTTTACCTAGCAATTCCTCTTTTAGGAATTTATTCTACATATATGGTTAAACGTGTTTGAAATGACTTCTGTGCAGGTAACTGAATTTCACTTTATATCTAATAGCAGAAGACTACAAAATAGTAAATATCCACCCAAAAGGGTTGAATAACTTAATGACATATCAACATATTGTAATACTATGAAGCCATAAAAGAATAGAGCTCTCTATGCATATTGATGTGGGACCATCTTTATTTATTTAATTTTTTAACATCTTTATTGGAGTATAATTGCTTTACAATGGTGTGTTAGTTTCTGCTTTATAACAAAGTGAATCAGTTATACATATACATATGTTCCCATATCTCTTCACTCTTGCGTCTCCCTCCCTCCCACCCATCTAGGTGGTCACAAAGCACGGAGCTGATCTCCCTGTGCTATGCGGCTGCTTCCCACTAGCTATCTATTTTACGTTTAGTAGTGTATATATGTCCATGCCACTCTCTCACTTTGTCACAGCTTACCCTTCCCCCTCCCCATATCCTCAAGTCCATGCTCTAGTAGGTCTGTGTCTTTATTCCTGTCTTGCCCTTAGGTTCTTCATGACCTTTTTTTTTTTTCTTAGATTCCATATATATGTGTTAGCATATGGTATTTGTTCTTCTCTTTCTGACTTACCTCACTCTGTATGACAGACTCTAGGCCCATCCACCTCACTACAAATAACTCAATTTCGGTTTTTTTTATGGCTGAGTAATATTCCATTGTATATATGTGCCACATCTTCTTTATCCATTCATCTGTTGATGGACACTTAGGTTGCTTCTGTGTCCTGGCTATTGTAAATAGAGATGCAATGAACATTGGTGTGCATGTGTCTTTTTGAATTATGGTTTTCTCAGGGTATATGCCCAGTAGTGGGATTGCTGGGTCATATGGTAGCTCTATTTTTAGTTTTTTAAGGAACCTCCATACTGTTCTCCATAGTGGCTGTATCAATTTACATTTCCACCAACAGTGCAGGATGGTTCCCTTTTCTCCACATCCTCTCCAGCATTTATTGTTTGTAGATTTTTTGATAATAGCCATTCTGACCGGTGTGAGATGATACCTCATTGTAGTTTTGATTTGCATTTCTCTAATGATTAATGATGTCGATCATTCTTTCATGTGTTTGTTGGCAATCTGTATATCTTCTTTGGAGAAATGTCTGTTTAGATCTTCTGCCTCTTTTTGGATTGGCTTGTTTGTTTTTTTGTTATTGAGCTGCATGAGCTGCTTGTAAATTTTGGAGATTAATCCTTTGTCAGTTGCTTCATTTGCAAATATTTTCTCCCATTCTGAGGGTTGTCTTTTTGTCTTATGATTTCCTTTGCTGTGCAAAAGCTTTTAAGTTTCATTAGGTCCCATTTGTTTATTTTTGTTTTTATTTCCATTTCTCTAGGAGGTAAGTCAAAAAGGATCTTGCTGTGATTTATGTCATAGAGTGTTCTGCCTATGTTTTCCTCTAAGAGTTTGATAGTGACTGGCCTTACATTTAGGTCTTTAATCCATTTTGAGTTTATTTTTGTGTATGGTGTTAGGGAGTGTTCTAATTTCATACTTTGACATGTACCTGTCCAGTTTTCCCAGCATCACTTATTGAAGAGGCTGTCTTTTCTCCACTGTATATTCTTGCCTCCTTTATCAAAGATAAGGTGACCATATGTGCATGGGTTTATCTCTGGGCTTTGTATCCTGTTCCATTGATCTATATTTCTGTTTTTGTGCCAGTACCATACTGTCTTGATTACTGTAGCTTTGTAGTATAGGATGTGGGACCATCTTTAAGGTATACTGTATGGCGAACAAAGCAACATGCAGAAAAAAGTCTATCTTTTGCTTGTAGAATTGATATAAGGATGTGCTTGCAAATGCATTAAATATCTTTGGAAGTATCCTTAAAAAAATTGCAGTAGCATTTGGCTCCAGGGAAGGGCAAATGAGTGTCAGGGGAACACAGATGTGAAAAAGACAGCTTTTGCTTTTTATGACTTTTGCATTTTGTGTAATGTAATAATTTGGGGCATTTACTGATATGATTTTGTCATGTATGTATGTCTTTACGTGTTGATGTAACAGTTTTATGAATTACTTTCTTAGTTTTCTATCATCCTGTATCCTGGGATAAGTCCCTCATGATCAAAATGAATAATGATGCATGAGGAATGGGGAGGAGTAAAATTTGAAAATCACAGAAAGTAAAAACATATATATATATATATATATATATATATATATATATATATATATATACACAATGACTCTTTGCCATCTAGGATTTATGTGTTAAGATTTTTTCATATTTGCTTTAAGCTTTTGTTTAAATAAAAGAAATAACATACCTTAGCAAAATCTGAACTCCTCTTTCTTCTCTTCCCCACCCAATTTCTCTCCCTTCTCTCCAGCAGCAAAAACCATCATGACTTCGGTGGGTATCCTTTCAGGCTACCTGTTAATAGTTTACACACACACACACACACACACACACACACACACACACACGCACACGGTGGCATCATCATCAGGAGTGGCATAGGATGAAGTAAAGTTGGAGGGCAAGGCATTGGGGTGACTATGGCTTTTAGTTTCTATGGCAACAACAGTAATTACAAAGACTGTAGAGTAAATTGCCTTTTTCTGATAGCTCTAGGAAGGATAGACAATGAAAAATTGAGATTGAGAGCAAAACTATCCCACTGAGGAGATCCACGGAAAACAAAAAAGCCTTGGAGCGGTCACTCATCCCATATAATTTTCAGGGTAGATATGGCTGAGCACCATGCCAAGGGCCTGACCGGTAGGGTTGTTGAGTTAAATGCTGATTAACTCTACAATCGCACCAAATCTCTTCCACTAAGGGAAGGGCACTGGTGTGGAAGGACATCTTGGTTGCTTCCAAGATTTGGCAGTTATGAATAAAGCTTCCATATAAACATCTGTGTGTAGGTCTTTCTGTGGACATAAGTTTTGAACCTCTTTGGGTAAAAACCAAGAAGTGAATTACAGCACTGTTCACTGCCCACTACAAAGAGGGAAGCTCCATGTTTGGTTGGTTTCTCTGAATTTCAGACATGCAGCTCTAATCTACTTTCTGGCAACCAGTAAGGCTGCCAGAGGACAGTACTCTGTAGCAGGTCCAAAGTGAGAATGCCCAGCCATTTTA
This sequence comes from Pseudorca crassidens, assembly GCF_039906515.1. NCBI lineage: Eukaryota > Metazoa > Chordata > Mammalia > Artiodactyla > Delphinidae > Pseudorca > Pseudorca crassidens. Next base: position 23,405,585 of record NC_090314.1, read on the forward strand.
ACATGATGACCCAGCAGACCCAATGGGAATGGAAGGTTCTGTAGAAGACAGAGTTCTGAAGAAAGCCTCTAACAAGCCCCAATAACAAGATGTGTTGTGAACATCTTCCATTTGTCCCTCTGGGATCCATTCTCCATCCTGTTCTGGACCCTGGGAGGCTGACTGGATGACATTAATAGGCTCCCTTGCCAGCTAAATTCTGGTTGATTTAACCCATAGGGACAATGACTGAAAATTAGCAGGAGGGAGGAGAGTAAAGCGAGGCTTTTAAAAAAGGACAGCCCATTTTACAACCATATTATCACTTTTCGTGCTTTGCCATTCTTTGTACTCCTTTGTTCACAGATTCCAGTTTACATCTGCCACGGGATTCCCAGCACCTAGAACAGCTAGTTTCACACACAGGCAGACTTTCTTCTTAGTCAGGGGGCCTTCCAATCAGTTATCCTTCAGAATATACAGCTGTGTTTCCATACTGGAAACACATGCTGGAGAGAGCATAAGATTCTGTACAATAGTTGTCTCAGCCATGCTTGGAGTGATCTCAAACGTGACCTTCCTTCCCAAGTTCGAAAACCAGACGACACTGTCCAACCTGATGTGCTCATCCAGCCCCTCAGCTGCCTTGTTGCTCTGGACTACACCCTTTGCTTCCTCATTTCTTTAAGGAGCTTCATCTGCTGTGCTTATTAAAACACAAACCCCTTGCAGGGAGTGATCCTTTTTAAAAAAGAACTGGCATAGCTCTGCCACATGGGTCTCCTCATGTTCCAAATACAATTCGCTCTAATCTCTAAAGTGCCATCCACACCCTGAGTCCAGGAAACCCCCAGAAAGTCAGGAGGGATGTTAGGTGGAGAATTTCCTCTGACGTCCTGCACTGCTCTTTGCAGGTACTTGGCTTTTGGATCTCATTGCAAACCACTCTGGTGTATTCTCTTCCTGAATGCTAGGTTAAGAAGTGGGGAGGCCCCTGTAATCCAAGTGGTGCAAATTTACAGAAAGTAGTCCAAGAAAACCAAAAAAATATTCCTGGGCAATTCTTTGTCCTTTTAGTGATTGTTTTCCTCATAGTAGTCTCTGTTGTCAGTGTGGAAATTCTTAGCTTCATCAACCATGATATGTTGCATCTTTTCAAACTTAACTTTTTCATGAAGCTTTTCTGAGCTATTGCCTGGTAGATGTTTACTTGCTATTACAAATGTAAGACACAGCTCCTTTCGCCATCTTTCCATGCTGCCATAATGGTGCACATAAATGTCCTGGCTGATGCTCTCAACAGTATCAACAATGCCGAAAAGAGAGGCAGATGCCAGGTTCTTATTAGGCTGTGCTCCAAAGTCATCGTCAGGTTTCTAACTGTGACAATGAAGCGTGGTTACTTTGGCGAATCTGAAATCACCGATGATCACAGGGATGGGAAGATTGCTGTGAACCTCACAGGCAGGCTAAATAAGTGTGGTGTGATCAGCCCCAGATTTGATGTGCGACTCAAAGATCTAGAAAAATGGCAGTATAAGCTGCTCCTGTCCTGTCAGTTTGGTTTCATTGTACTGACAACCTCAGCTGGCATGACGGACCATAAGAAGCAAGACGAAAACACACAGGAGGGAAAATCCTTTGATTCTTTTTCTAGGGATGTAATGCATATGTGCAAATAAAATGCCTCAGAGGAAAAAAAATGTAAGACACAAATGTATGTTTTCCTAATGAAATAATGAAAGCAGATTATTTTTTTAAATTCTTTTAAAATTGAAGTATAGTTTATTTACAATATTTTATTAGTTTCATGTGTTCAATATAGAAATTTAATTTTTATAGATTATACTCCATTTAAATATATTACAAAATAATGCCTATATTTCTCTGTGCTGTACAATATATCCTTGTTGCTTATTTATTTCATACATAGTAGTTTGGACATCTTAATCCCATACCCCTATCTTGCCCCTCCACCCTCCCTCTCCCCACTAGTAACCACTAGTTTGTTCTCTATACAGTAAGTGCCCTGCATACGAACCTTCAAGTTGTGAACTTTCAAAGATGCCAACATATGTTCCATCAGTGTCAGGCATGAGTGAAATTGCAGCTTGCCCTCCGTCTCCTGTTGCTGACGAACCTTCAGCTCTACGATCTCCCACCTCCTCTCCCTCCTCCAGTCAGCAGCTCTTCTTGCCTGTTCACTTGATGACAGCCCCTGTATGCCAGCTGTTATACTGTACTACTGTACTTTTCAAGGTACTGTATTGTAAGGTTAAGTTTTTTTCTTTATCTTTTGTGTTTGTTTTATTCTGTATTATTTGTGTGAAAAGTATTATAAACCTATTACAGTACAGTATTATATAGCTGATTGTGTTTGTTGGGTACCTAGGCTAACTTTGCTGGACTTACAAACAAATTGGACTTAAGAACGTGCTCTCGGAACGGAACTCATCTGTATGTAGGGGACTTACTGTATCTGTTTTTGTTTTGTGATATACATTCGTTTGTTTTATTTCTTAGATTCTACATATAAGTGATAACAGAGTATCTGTCTTTCTCTAACTTATTTCACTAATCATAACACCCTCTAGGTCCATCCATGTTGGTGTAAATGGCAGAATTTCATTCTTTTTTATGGCTGAGTAGTATTCCATTATGTATACATATACCACATCTTCTTTATCCATTCATCTACTGATGGACACTTAGGTTGTTTCACATCTTGGCTGTTGTAAATAATGCTGCTATGAACACTGGGATGCATGTATCTTTTTGAATTAGTGTTTTTGTCTTCTTTGGATATATACCCAAGAGTGGAATTGCTGGGTCATACAGTAGCTCTATTTTTAGTTTTTTGAGAAACTGCCATACTGTTTTACACAATGACTGCACCAATTTACATCCCCACCAACAATGCATGAGGGTTCCCTTTTCTCCTTGTCAGCATTTGTTATTTGTAGTAGATTTCTTGATGACAGCTATTATGACAGGTGTAAGGTGATATCTCATTGTGGTTTTTATTTACATTTCTATAATGATTAGTGATGTTGAGAATCTTTTCATGTGCCTATTAGCCATCTCTATGTCGTCTTTGGAAAAATGTCTATTCAGGTCTTCTGCCCTGAAATTAATTTTTACACCTCTTTGGTCTCCTTAAACCTGGAAGAGAGGAAGAAAAGCATAGAGTTCAGCTGGATACTTCTTAGGTACCTATGATATATCAAGATGGCCCGTGAGCAGTTGGACACAATAAAAATATTTTGGCAGAAACTAACACACCATCGTAAATTAATTATACTCCAATAGAGACGTTAAAAAAATATTTTGAGCTCAGATAAAAATTACAGCTTTTTTCCATTAAAATGTAATCAAATGAGTGTATTGGTTATCACTACAAAAATTTAATTATTTTCTGAAATACTGCTATAGTGCACAAAAGAGGTATGCAGTAATAAAGGAGTAGCATATGGCAAACCAACTGTTCCATTGAGAACAGCTAGAAAAGGCAGTTATAATACATAAAACATCTGTCTGAAGGCATTATAAAGCTGAGGTAACCAACTTTGCTTTAGACAAATTAGAGATCTGCCAAAAAAAATCAGAGATAAACAAAACTGTCAAAACTTTCCTTGAGTAGCTAAGTCGCTGACTGGATTAAGATAATCAACTGCTATTCTATCTGCCTTGCAAAGGAGAGTGTGTATCCTCTTGAGAGGAAGACAGTATCATCTAGATCTTCTATACTTTTTTTCATACAGTGTCTAGCATTTAATTGAAAATTACCTGGCATGCCAAAATATAGGACTTTATGGCTGAAGACCAAGAAGAAAAAAAACATACTCTATAAATAGACCAAAGTTAAGCCAAATAATGGAACTATCAGACAAGGACTGAAAAAGGGCTATTATTTATGTGCTTAAGAAAAGAGAGGAAAAGAGAGAGACAGAGAGATGGAAAAAACCATCAAACAATTGAATCGATAGAAAGACTCCAGTAGGAATTCTAGAATTGACTGATATGATAACTGAAATTAGACATGTAATAGATAGGTTTAATAGGAAATTAGACACAGCAAAAGAGAGAATTAGTGAACTATAAAGCTAATGAAAAATATTTAGATTGAAGCATATACAGAGAAAAAGAAGAGTGAAAATTCACATAAAAAATAGTCACATTGTACACAGCGAAAACATCAGATGTATACATAACATATCTTAGAGAGATGTGAGCATGTATAAGGGTGATCTTTTCTTTAAGAGATAGTGCTTGAAAAATTCCAAGCTGACAAGACAAAAAAAAATGCACTTATGACATTATGTGAATCCCAAGAAGGATGAATGGAAACAAAAATATACATAGGCGTAGCATATCAAACTGTTAAACATCAAAGACAATGAAAAAAATCTTAAAATAAGACAAAGAAAAAAGGGCACATTACCTTCAAAGTAGTAACAGAATATATTCTGTTGACTTTAAAAAAATTTTTATTTTATATCGGAGCATAGTTGGTTAACAATGTTATGTTAGTTTCAGGTGTACAGCAAAGTAATTCAGTTATACATATACATGTATCTATTCTTTTTATTCTGTTGACTTTTTACAATTTAGATATAATTGGCATATAAAATTATATTAGCATCTGGTATACAACACAGTGATGAGATATTTCTGTATACTGCAAAATGACCACGACAATAATTCTAGTTGACATCAATCACCATATATTGTTATGACATTTTTTTCTTGCGTTGAAAACTTTTAAGATTTATTCTCTTAGCAACCTTCCAATGTACAATACAGTATTACTTAGCACAGTCACTCTGCTGTACATAATATCCCCATAATTTATGCATCTTACAGCTGGAATTTTGTACTTTTTAACCTCCTTTATCCATTCTGCACCTCCACCCCACCCCTATTCTTTGTATTCGTGAGCTTGGGAATTTTTTTCTTTGGTTGTTTTTTTTGATTTTAGATTCCACATATAAGTGAGATCATACAGTATTTGTCTTTCTCTGTTTGACTTATTTTGCTTAACATTATGCCCTCAAAGTCCACCCATATTGTCAAAAATGGCCAGATTTCCTTCTTTTTCTATGGCTGAATAATGTTCCATTGTGTGTGTGTATATGTGTGTGTGTGTGTGTGTCTAATGAATATACAGAATATATGGACATGTGTTTCTTCCATATCTTGGCTATTGTAAATAATGCTACAATAAACATAGAGGTGCATGTATTTTGAGTTAGGGTTTTTGTTTTCTTCAGATAAATACCCAGAAGTGGACTTGCTGGGTCATATGGTAGTTCTACTTTTAATTTCTTGAGTAACTCCCATACTATTTTCCATACTGGTTGCACAAATTATATTCCCACCAACAGTGCACAGGGGTTCCCTTTCCTTTAATCCTCACTAACACTTGTTATTTCTTGTCTTTTTGATGACAGCCATTCTAACAGGTGTGAGGTGATATCTCACTGTGGTTTTGATTTTCATTTCCCTGAGGATTAGTGATGTTAAGCACTTTTTCATGTACTTTTTGGCTATCTGTATGTCTTCTTTAGAAAAATGTTTATTCAGATCCTGTGCCTATTTTAAAATTATATTATTTGTTTTGTTTTGTTATTGAGTTGTATGAGTTCTTTATATACTTTGGATATTAACCCCTCATCAGACACATGATTTGCAAACATGTTCTCCCATTTGGTATGTTGCTTTTTAATTCTGTTGATGGTTTCCTTTACTGTGCAGGAGCTTTTTAGTTTGACGTAGTCTCATTTATTTATTTTTGCTTTTGTTGCCTTTGCTTTTTGTGTCAATCCAAAAAAAAAAACATCACCAAGACAGATGTCAAGAAGCTTACCACCTATGTTTTCTTCTAGGAGTTTTATCATTTCAGGTCTAATGTTCAAGTTTCTGATCCATTTTGAGTAACTTTGTGTATAAGTGTAAGATATAGATCAATGGAACAAGATAGAAATCCCAGAAATAAACCCATGCACTTATGGTCAATTAATCTATGACAAAGGAGGTAAGAATATAAAATGGAGAGGGACTTTCCTGGTGGTCCAGTGGCAAAGAATCCACCTTCCAATGCAGGGGACTCGCGTTCTACCCCTGGTCGGGGAGCTAAGATCCCACACGCCCCAGGATAACTAAGCTCTCACGCCACAACTACTGAGCTCACGCGCCTCAACAAGAGAGCCTGTGTGCGGCAAACTACAGAGCCCACGTGCCCTGGAGCCCACGTGCCACAACTAGAGAAGAGAAAACCCGTGCACCACAACTAGAAAAGCCCACGCACCACAACAAAGAACCTGTGCCACAACAAAGATCCCATGTGCTGCAACTAAGACCCAATGCAGCCAAAAAAATAAATTAATAAATGTATTTTTAAAAAAGAATATAAAATGGAGAAAAGACTATCTCTTCAATAAGTGGTGCTGGGAAAACTAAACAGCTACATATAAAAGAATGAAATTAGAACATTCTCTATCACCATTTACAAAAATAAACTCAAAATGGATTAAAGACCTAAATTTAAGACTAGAAACCATAAAACTCCTAGAAGAAAACATAGGCAGAACACTCTTTGACATAAGTCGTAGCAATATATTTTTTTGGACCTGTCTCCTAAAGCAAAGGAAATGAAAGCAAAATTAAACAAATGGGACCTAGTGAAACTTAAAAGCTTTTGCACAGCAAAGGAAACCATTGACAAAATGAAAAGACAACCTACTGAATAGGAGAAAAGATTTGCAAATGATACGACTGATAAGGGGTTAGTATCCAAAATACTAAAATAGCTTATACAACATAACATCAAAAAACCAAGCAACCTGATTTAAAAATGGGCAGACGACCTGAATAGACATTTTCCCAAAGAAGTCATACAGATGGCCAACAGGCACATGAAAAGATGTTCAACATTGTTAACCATCAGAGAACTGCAAATTAAAATGCAAATGAGATATTATCACCTCATACAGTCAGAATGGCTACTATCAAAAAGAACACAAATAAAAAATGTGGGGCTTCCCTGGTGGCGCAGTAGTTAAGAATCCACCTGCCAATGCAGGGGACACGGGTTCGAGCCCTGGTCCGGGAAGATCCCACAGGCCGTGGAGCTACTAAATCCGTGTGCCACAACTACTGAGCCTGTGCTCCAGAGCCCACGAGCCACAACTCCTGAAGCCTGGGCGCCTAGAGCCTGTGCTCTGCAACACGAGAAGCCACCGCAATGAGAAGCCCGCACGCCGCAACTAAGAGTAGCCCCCGCTTACCGCAACTAGAGAAAGCCCGCGCACAGCAACAAAGACCCAACGCAACCCAAAATAAATAAATTTTTAAAAAAATGTTGAGCTTCCCTGGTGGTGCAGTGGTTGAGAGTCCGCCTGTCGATGCAGGGCACACGGGTTCGTGCCCCAGTCCGGGAAGATCCCACATGCCGCGGAGCGGGGGGACCCGTGAGCCATGGCCGCTGAGCCTGCGCATCCGGAGCCTGTGCTCCGCAATGGGAGAGGCCACAACAGTGAGAGGCCCGCGTACTGCAAAAAAAAAAATGTTGGTAAGGGTGTGGAAAACAGTATGGAGCTTTCTCAAAAAAATAAAAAGAGAACTACAATATCACCCAGCAAGTCCACTCTTGGGTATATATCCAAAAAATGAAAACACTAATTTGAAAAGACATATGCATCCCAATGTTCATAGCAGCATTATTTATAATTGCCAAGATATAGAAGCAACCTAAGTGTCCATCAACAATGAATGGATAAAGAAGATGTGGTATATATATATACAATGGAATACTACTTAGCCATAAAAAGAATGAAATTTTGCCTTTTGCAGCAACATGGATCAACTTAGAGGGTATTATGCTTAGTGAAATAAGTCAGACAGAGAAAGACAAATACTGTACGATATCACTTATATGTAGAACCTAAAATATAAAACAAACTAGTGAGTATAACCAAAAAGAAACAGACTCACAGATACAGAGAACAAACTAGTGGTTACCAGTAGGGAGAAGGAAGTGGGAAGGGGAAAAATAAGCGTAGGGGATTAAGAGGTACAAACTACTATGTATAAAATAAATAGGCTACAAGGATATACTGTACAACGCAGGAATATAGCCAATATTTTAGAATAACTATAAATGAAGTATAACCTTTAAAAATTGTGAATCACATACTTACCTGGCAGGGGAGATAGCATGATCACGAAGGTGGTTTTCCCAGGGTAAGGCTTATCTATTGCACTCTGGATGTGCTGACCCCTGCGATTTCCCCAAATGTGGGAAACTCGACTGCATAATTTGTGGTAGTGGGGGATGGCACTCGTGTTTTCCCCTGGTCTTTGTAGGTTTTGAAAAACAGACGTCTGGGACTTCCCTGGTGGTCCAGTGGTTAAGACTCTGCGCTTCCACTGTAGAGGTCACGGGTTCCATCTTTGGACCGGTAACTAAGATGCCACATGCCGTGTGGCATGGCCAAAAACAAAAAACAAAAAAAACCCGTGAATCACTGCACTGTATACCTGAAACTTAAATGAAATCAACTGTACTTACATACATACAAAAAATTTTAAAATAATTATTGATGGGTTTGCATTTAGTACTATTTTGTTCATTGTTTCCTGCTGTTTTGTAGTTCCTCTGTTTCTTTTTTCTTCTCTCACTCACTTGCTTTGTGATTTGATGATTTTCTGTAGTAGTATGCTTAGATTCTTATCCCTTTATCTTTTGTGTATCTACTATAGGTTTTTGCTTTGTGGTTACTGTGAAGCTTACCTGTAACAAGTTATAATGGTCTATTCTACATTGATAACAACTTAAGTTTGAACACATTCTAAAGCTCTAGATTTTTACTCTCCCCTACACCTATGTTGTTTTTGAAGTCACAATTTGCATCTTTTTATCCTGTGTATCCCTTAACAAATTATTGTAGTTATAGTTATTTTTTACCACTTTTGTCTTTTAACCTTCATACTAGCTTTACAAGTGATTAACCACCACCTTTATAACAGATTATCCTGAATTTTACTATATATTTACTTTTACCAGTGAGATTTATACTTTCATGTTTTCCTATTACAGATCTTCCTTGACTTATGATGGATTTATGTCCCAATAAACTCATCGTTAAGCTGAAAATATTTTAAGTCAAAACTGCATGTAATACAAGTAACCTACTGAACATCATAGCTCAGCCTAGCCTACCTTAAATGAGCCAGAACACTTACATTAGCCTACAGTTAGGCAAAGTCACCTAACACAAAGCTTACTTTTATATTAAAATGTTGAATATCTCATATAATTTATTGACCACTGTACTGAAAGTGAAAACCAGAATGGTCATATGGATACTCACCATTAAGGTACAGAGCTGAAAGCACAGTAGGCCTGAAGAATGTTTGAAGCATTGAACTAAAATGAATTGCTGGATGATATGGAGGCTACAGAGACAGGGTCATCAATTTCTCTCCTGATGAGGCTTGAGAATAGCTGGTAGAAGGCATTGGGGCATCTATACTTGCTAATGGTTTAGCAGGCATAGTGTTATTCAGGAAGCTTTCAAGTTTTGACTGTACAGTTTGTTTCTTCTTTTCATTACATATTTCTCTACAGCAAATAAGAGTATCCTGTATCTGCCTGTTAGCTCTTGAGAACCTCTTGTAATTGATGTCCATCTCTTCTAATATCCATACGCCCCTGCTCATAGTAGTAAATGTTTCTGCCAGTTTCTTTGCTATGAACTTTCTTGGTGCCTTGGGTATAACTTCTTCTTCCTCTGCCTCAACTTCTTTACTTTTTTTTTTTTAAGTCTTTATTGAATTTGTTGCAATATTGCTTCTGTTTTATGTTTTGGTTTTTTTGGCTGCGAGGCATGTGGGATCTTAACTCCCCAGCCAGGGATCGAGCCCACACCCCCTACTTTGGAAGGTGAAGTCTTAACCACTGGACTACCAGGGAAGTCCCCCAACTTTTAAACTTTTTTTCCTCCAGTTTGATCAGCTCCTCATTGGAAAGCTCTTCAGCCTTGAGGCCAACAAGCTCATGAATATCCTCTTCATCAACGTCCAACTCTAGCTGTTTCTCAAGCACTAGTATCTTGTTACTTACTATTTCATCAACAGCAGAATCTTTTGAATGTGTTCACATATGTCTTCACGCATTGCTGTGTGACTTCTTTCCATGCTACAGCAATGCTCTGGATAGCATTTAGAATGTGAAAACTTTTCCAGATCTCTCAGAGCATTTGGCCAGATTCAGCCAGTTCAAAAGCGTATGCAAACATTTGGCATAAATAGGGTGCTCTGAATGTAGCTATTGCACCTTGGTCCATTGACTATATGAGTACCGTTGTGATCAGCAGCAAATACACAACCTTTACATCATGTCAGTGACATGACATGGATGCATTGGAGCATTGTCTAAGATCAGAAGAATCTTGAATTGAATGTTTTGCCTACAACATTCTCTTGCGTGCACAATAAAACTGTTCAAAAACCTGTTTTCAAACAATGCTAATGTCATCCAGGCTTTCCTGTTATGGCAACAATAAATGGGAAGTATATGCTTTCTCATATTCCTGAATGCTCTAGGGTTCTCCAAGTGGTAGATTAAGAAAAGCTCTAATTTGAACCTTGCAACATTTCTACCCCAAAGTGGCATTATATAGTCTTTGAATGCCTTGAATCCTGGCATTGTCTCGGACTTCTGATGAATGTATGTATGCTCTGGCATACGCTTTCAGAACAAACTACTTTCATTGACCTTACATACGTGTTCTGGCAAATATTTCTCATCCACAATTATCCTATGCAGTTCTTCCTTAAACGCTGTGGTACCTTTAGTATCAGCAACCTGATGCCTCACCACTGACGTTCATGTTATGAAAATTACGATGCCTTTTGAAACGTTGGAATCACCCACACCTCGCTATAAACATTTGCATATATGTAAGATCATCAGCATGCTCTTTTGTAGTTTTTACAAGTTTTAAAAAATATTTATTTGTTTATTTTTATTTGGTTGTGCTGGGTCTTAGTAGTGGCAGGCAGGCTCCTTAGTTGTGGTTCAGGCTCCTTAGTTGCAGCTACTGGCTCCTTAGTTGTGACATGCGAACTCTTAGTTGCAACATGCATGTGGGATCTAGTTCCCTGACCAGGGATCAAATGGGGGGGCCCTGCATTGGAAGCACGGAGTCTTAACCACTGCGCCACCAGGGAAGTCCCAGCATGCTCTTTCAGTGTATGGAAAAAACTTATTGCCTTAGCCTAGATCCTCAGTAGGCTAAGTGGTATGCACTTCTGTATCTGGTATTCCACTCTAGTGTCGATAAATTTTTTCATATCATCAATTAGCCCAGCTAATTTCTTCATGAAGACAGTGGATGTAACTGATGCTGGCAATTTCATTGCATCACTGATTCGCTTATCCTTTAAGATGGTCGAGATCATCGATTGCAAAAGTCCTAACTCACATGTGATGGCCATTACTGGCTTTCTACTTTCATGCAGGGCAATTATCTTGAGTTTCAACTCAAGAGTAATTGCCTTCCTGTTCTTCTCATCAGAAGCAGGAAGCAACACAATATACTATAGAGTATCGGTTGTTTAACCCTCATGATCGCATGGCTGATGGGGAGTTGTGGCTCACTGCCACTGCCCAGCATCATAAGAGAATATCATATCGCATGTGACTAGCTTAGGAAAAGATCAAAATTCAAAATTTGAAGTATGGTTTCTACTGAATGCGAATCGCTTTTGCACCATCATAAAGTCAAAAAACCCTAAGTCGAACCATCTTAAGACAGAGACCATCTGTACTAATTAGCACCCTTTCATTTCAGCTTAAACAAGACCCTTTCACATTTCTTGTACCACCAGTCTAGTGGTGATGAACTCCTTTATCTTTTGCCTGTCTGGAAAACTCTGTATCACCTTCAATTCCGAATGTTAAAATGACGATTCTGCTGAGTTCTTAAGGGTACCAGCTGAGCAATTCAACAAGCCCTAACTCCTCCAAGTGAATAGTGTAAAAGTCATCCAAGAAAATGCAGAGAATTTTGCAGGATGGGTAATAAATTTTGCCTCTTCTTCATTTCCATTATAAATACTCTGAATGTCATCAATCATAATCTTTTCTAAGTTATAAAGGTTTTCTGGGTCTATCCTGGGAATTTCCGTTGTTGTTGTTATTAAAAATAAAAGTATTGCCATTTTTCCCAACTTAAAAGTGGAAGGCAATTTATCCATAAACTATGCATGGAGTAAATAACAAACTGTGCACAGCATAATTAACAAATTTATTTTCTTAATAACTCTTAAGCAACACCTATGAAGACCATTTAGGAAGAAATAAATGAAGACTAAATTTGATTTTCCAAGGTCCCATCATGTTGTCTTCCTTGCAAAGCTTTTCAGAGGCATATTTTCCAGAATTTGAGAACACCATTGACTATATAATGAAAAACATCTTTGTAGCTTGGTCTACTTTCCATGGTTCAGGTGAGCCTTAGACAATATTTAAACATCCTTTTTTCATTCCTCTGAAAGTAATCCATACTGATTATCTGAGAGGTGTTGAGAAATCTCAGAGTCAAATTGGTCATTCAAAGGTCTGAGCCTCTTCAAGACTATAAAAAGGGCCTTCTTCAAGTCACTCATTGTTTGAGTGGTTATAAGAGTGTAGGACTTAGGGTAAATTGCAGATAAGCTTGAGTCATGAAGAAGTCTTATATTGCCTTCAGTCAATGTAGAAGATTCTTCACTCCAATAGATCTTTGTCATGACACACACTTTCCCACTGTAACCACCAATTTTTACCAGTTTCTTCTTTAAAGTTAAGGCAGTTTGTATAGAATAACCTTTTAATTCCTTATTCAGTTCCCTGAGGAAGGTGTATAAGACTGGTGGACGGTCCTGGGCAATTAGAAGTGCATCACAGATGACTTTCTGGTTCTCTTGCAAGCCCAGATCCAAAGACCAGCTCTTAGAAAAGATCAATGTACCTTGACGAACGGAGCCTATTTCATTATGTATTAACTGTGCAAGTCCTTTGTGTTGTGAGAACAGTTTCTCATAAAGGATTTCTGGAACATATGTCACCTTTTCTGATGGCACTAGATATGAAAATAATTATAATAAAATTTTAAACACTGGAAGCTTCCAATTCCAACCATGGCAAAGTAGCTTGTACCAGACCAACCCTCCCACCAAAAACAACTATAAAAGTTGTATAAAATATATAAAACAGAAATTTAAAGAATTGGAGAGCAACCATTACAAGCAGGACTTAAAGGGTTACAATCTTTGATGGAGAGGAAGCACAGGAAGTACTGCCACAATCATCCCAGCTTTTTGTCTAAGGATATTTTCCATATCATGTCATGGGTGAATAGAGCCCAAGCAAAAACATCAGTTTTACTAGGCTGAATTAAAAGAGGTTGGAATTCACGGCTACCAGAGGATCTGGAATTTGAGTGGGAAAATCTCAGAGAGGATGAAACTGCAGAGAAGCAGCCAAAATCTACATACAATTTTTTTTCAATTCACTGGCAAATACAGGGTGAGATGCTGGAAACCCAGAAGAAAGTATCAACTGGGAGGCTAAAGAGCTGAACCTGAATTTCATCAACCTCATGGTGATGGCGGACTTAGACTGGAATTCAAGTCCCTTCAAAGTGGAGGGCCTGGGGTAAACACCCCAGACTTTAAGCTGAGATTCAAGAAGAGCCATGACCTAATAGTAAAGGCAAAATTTAAAGATATTATCCCTAGAAAAGCATAAAACCAATCTTCAAAAAAAAATCAGGGTTATCACTGGTACTCTATCTACCTGACAAAACAAAGTATAATCCTCTTTGGAGGAATGTAACACCTTCCAAAGCCTCTATAATTTGCCATCCATGGTATAATAAGAAAATTCAGAGATATGATAAAAATCAGGACAAACTACCAAAAAAAAAACCAAGAGAAAAAATAGATACGAGAAAAAGACTGACAAGTGATTCAGGTATTAGAATTTATCAAAAAGGGACTTAAAGACCAAGAGGACAGAACAGGAGGCTCCAGACTCTCCCTCCACCTGTGGATGCAACAAACAAACAGCTACATGTGGATCAATTCCCTCTGAGAAAAATCTAGAAACTAGTTGAGAGACTCCTGCACATTGGGTGACTGAGAAAATAACCACATTGAAATGGGTAGGAAAAGTTGAGACACAGCCTTGCCATAAACTTCACCCCTAGCACAGCACCATACAGTCAGGAGGGTACCCTCAAATCCTAGCTTCGCCCTAAGGAGCAAAAGGTTTGGACCACACATCTAGTACCCCATCAATTATGGCTGCTACCCAAGAGACTGGCTTCTAACTTGCCTATCTCTGAGAGCTGATGAAGCCCAGCATTCACTAGTCTCCTGGGCCCAGAGCACTTCCAGTGGTTCTTCCTTTTGGCTCAGTAGAGAGCAAGCAGACAATAAAGTCAGTTCCCAGCTTCTCTCTGGAAGAAGAGAAGAGTTAGGGCACATCTAGTGCCCTAACTTTCGTACCTGCTGTCTGAGAGTCTGTCCAGGGAGCTGATGGAGAAAGCAATCATTAGTCCCTTGGGAGTTTGAATGGGCATGTGGATACCTCCTGTTACTCTTCCCCTGACCCACTCCAGTTATAAAGCCAAGTCTCCGATTCTCCCTAAAAGGAGTTGGAATGCACATCTAGCTCCCAAAACATTCCAGTTGCTACCAGAGGGACTGACTTCTAACCCATCCTTCTCTGAGAGCTGACAGGTCCTGGCATTCACTAGGTTCTGGAGGGCAACAGAGAGCAAAGCAACAGTTTGAAGGAGCACACAGTCTGAACTAGTAAGCAGGTATTTGTCAAGAGCAAGTGGGTGATAAACTCCATCTCTCAACTTCTCCCTAAGAGAGGAGGAATTGGGACACACATCTAGTGCTTCAACTTTTCTGGCTGCAACTTGAGGCACTGGCTTCTATCTTGCCTGAATCAGGGCACTGATAGGACTTGGCTTACGATAGTCTTCTGGGGAACACTAAGAACAAAGACAGCATCTAAAATGAGCACAAAGCTTTGAGAGGTACCCAGAATCTCTGGCTGAACTGATTAGTGAGTTCATCTCCTACATGAGGTCAGTCTGTGAAAACTGGAAGAAGTGGCTGTTTTATATAATGTGCAGAAACCAACACAGAGTCAAGAAAAAAGAAGAAACAGGGGAATATGTTCAAAATTAAAGGACAAGATTAATCTCTAGAAATCTTTTCTTAATGAAGTGGAGCTACATGATTTACCCAAAAGAGAATTCAAAATAATGGCCTTAATGATGTTTTCTTAGGTCACGAAAGCAATGTGTGAACAAAGGGAGGTTTTCAACAGAGATAGAAAATACTAAAAAGTACCAAAAAGAAATCATAGAAGTGAAGAATACAACAAGTTAACTGAAAAATTCAATAGAAGGGTTCAACAACAGACTAGATCAAGCAGAAGAAAAGACCAATAAACTGGAAGACAGGTCACTGGAAATCATCCAGTAAAAAGAGAAAAAAGAAAAAAGAATGAAAAAGAGTGAAAACTGATGGCACACCATAAAGTAAACCAATGTATGCATTATGGAAGTTCCAGAAGGAAAAAAGAAAAAGGTGCAGAAAGCTTATGCCAAGAAGTAATGGCCGAAACCTCTTCAAACCTCAAAATGAACATCCAGATCTAGGAAGTCCAAAACATACCAAGTAAGCTGAATCAGAAGATACTTACATTTAGACACATTATAATCAAATTGTCAAAAGTTAAAGATAAAAAGGATAACTTTGAAAGCAGTAAGAGAAAAGCAACTTGTAACATAAAAGAGAACCCCCAATAAGACTATCAGTGGCTTTTTCTTAAGAAACATTGAATGCCAGAAGAGAGTGGGATGATATATTCAAAGTTCTGACAGAAGAAAACTTCCAACCAAGAATATATACACCGCAAACCTGTCCTTCAGAAGTGAGGGGGAGATAAAGACTTTCTAAAACAAACAAAAGCTAAGAGAATTCATCACTATTAGATCTACTTTATAAGAAATGCTAAAAAGAGTTCTTCAAGTTGAAAATAAAAGATGTTAAACAGCAACATGAAAGCATAAAAGTCATTGGTAAAGGTAAATATAGAGACAAAAACAGAAAACCATATTATTATAACAGTAGTGGATAAATGACTTTTAATTTAGTATAAATGTTAAATGAGATTCGTTCATTCATTCACCGAATTCTTACCAAGCACAGTGTGCCAGGCATTGTGTATACAGTGACAAGCTAACTAGAGGCAGTTCCTTCCTCTGGGGCTTCTGGGATGGAGTCCCTTCCACACAGAGCCAGGATTGTTCCTCATCTCTCTGCCTCTCTCTCCTAGACCCTGAGATGCCTTGGTTCAGGAATCTTGGACCCGTCATATGTCCCTTTGGAGCCATGTGGCTGGCAGGGTCTTGGTGCTCCGGCCAGGTGTCAGGCCTGAGCCTCTGAGGTGGGAGAGCCGAGTTCAGGACATTGGACCACCAAAGACCTCCCAGCTCCACGTAATATCAATCAGTGAGAGCTCTCCCAGAGATCTCCATCTCAGTGCTAAGACCCAGCTCCACTTAACGACCAGCAAGCTCCAGTGCTGGACACCCCATGCCAAACAACTAGCAAGACAGAAACACAACCCCACCCATTAGCAGAGAGGCTGCCTAAAATCATAATAAGTTCATGGACACCCCAAAACACACCACCAGACGTGGTCCTGCCCACCAGAAAGACAAGATTCAGCCTCATCCACCAGAATACAGGCCCCAGTCCCCTCCACCAGGAAGCCAACACAACCCACTGAACTAACCTTACCCACTGGGGGCAGACACCAAAAACAATGGGAACTATGAACCTGCAGCCTGCAAAAAGGAGACCTCAAACACAGTAGTTAAGCAAAATAAGAAGACAAAGAAATACACAGCAGATGAAGGAGGAAAGTAAAAACCCACCAGACCAAACAAATGAAGAGGAAATAGGCAGTCTACCTGAAAAAGAATTCAGAGGAATGATAGTAAAGATGATCCAAAATCTTGGAAATAGAATGGAGAAAATACAAGAAACGTTTAACAAGGACCTAAAAGAACTAAAGAGCAAACAAACAATGATGAACAACACAATAAATGAAATTAAAAATTCTCTAGAAGGAATCAATAGCAGAATAACTGAGGCAGACGAATGGATAAGTGACCTGGAAAATAAAATAGTGGAAATAACTACTGTAGAGAATAAAGAAGAAAGAATGAAAAGAAATGAAGACAGCCTCAGAGACCTCTGGGACAACAATAAATGCACCAACATTTGACTTATAGGTGTCCCAGAAGAAGAAGAGAAAAAGAAAGGGACTGAGAAAATATTTGAACAGATTATAGTTGAAAACTTCCTTAATATGGGAAAGGAAATAGTCAGTCACATTCAGGAAGCCCAGAGAGTCCCATACAGGATAAATCCAAGGAGAAACACTCCAAGACACATATTAATCAAACTATCAAAAATTAAATACAAAGAAAGAGTATTAAAGGCAGCAAGGGAAAAGCAACAAACAACATACAAGGGAATCCCCATAAGGTTAACAGCAGATCTTTCAGCAGAAACTGTGCAAGCCAGAAGGGAGTGACAGGACATATTTCAAGTGATGAAAGGGAAAAACCTACAACCAAGATTGTTAAAAAATATTTACTTACTTATTTATTTATTTATTTATTTTTGGCTGCATTGGGGCTTCGTTGCTGAGTGCGGGCTTTCTCTAATTGCGGCTAGTGGGGGCTAGTCTTCATTGTGGTACTCAGGCTTCTCATTGCAGTGGCTTCTCTCGTGGAGCACAGGCTCTAGGTGTGAGGCTTCAGTAGTTGCAGCACTTGGGCTCAACAGTTGTGGCTCACGGGCTCTAGAGCGCAGGCTCAGTAGTTGTGGTGCATGGGCTTCGTTCCTCTGTGGCATGTGGGATCTTCCTGCACCAGGGCTCAAACCCGTGTCCCCTGCATTGGCAGGCGGATTCTTAACCACTGCACCACCAGGGAAGCCCTACAACCAAGATTACTCTACCCAGCAAGGATCTCATTCAGATTTGATGGAGAAATTAAAACCTTTACAGACAAGCAAAAACTAAGAGAATTCAGCACCACCAAACCAGCTTTACAACAAATGCTAAAGGAACTTCTCTAAGCGGGAAACACAAGAAAAGGAAAAGACCTACAAAAACAAACCCAAAACAGTTAAGAAAATGGTGATAGGAACATACATATCGATAATTACCTTAAATGTAAATGGATTAAATGATCCAACCAAAAGACACAGACTGACTGAATGGATACAAAAACAGGACCCATATATATGCTGTCTACAAGAGACCCACTTCAGACCTAGGGACACATACAGACGGAAAGTGAGGGGATGGAAAAAGATATTCCATGCAAATGGAAATCAAAAGAAAGCTGGAGTAGCAATTCTCATATCAGACAAAATAGACTTTAAAATAAAGACTATTACAAGAGACAAAGAAGGACACCACATAACGATCAAGGGATCAATCCAAGAAGAAGATATAACAATTGTAAATATTTATGCACCCAACATAGAAGCACCTCAATACATAAGGCAAGTGCTAACAGCCATAAAAGGGGAAATTGACAGTAACACAATCATAGTAGGGGACTTTAACACCCCACTTTCACCAATGGACAGATAATCCAAAATGAAAATAAATAAGGAAACAGAAGTTTTAAATGACACATTAAACAATATGAACTTAATTGATATTTATAGAACATTCCATCCAAAAACAACAAAATACACTTTCTTCTCAAGTGCTCATGGAACATTCTCCAGGATAGATCATATCTTGGGTCACAAATCAAGCCTTGGTAAATTTAAGAAAATTGAAATCGTATCAAGTACCTTTTCCAGCCACAATGCTATGAGACTAGATATCAATTACAGGGGAAAAAACTGTAAAAAATACAAACACATGGAGGCTAAATAATACACTACTAAATAACCAAGAGATCAATGAAGAAATCAAAGAGGAAATCAAAAATACCTAGAAACAAATGACAATGAAACATGATGACCCAAAACCTATGGGATGCAGCAAAAGCAGTTCTAAGAGGGAAGTTTAATAGCAATACAATCCTACCTCAAGAAACAAGAAAAATCTCAAATAAACAACTTAACCTTACACCTAAAGTAATTAGAGAAAGAAGAACAAAAAAAATCCCAAAGTTAGCAGAAGGATAGAAATCATAAAGATCAAATCAGAAATAAATGAAAAAGAGATGAAGGAAACGATAACAAAGATCAATAAAACTAAAAGCTGGTTCTTTGAGAAGATAAACAACATTGATAAACCAGTAGCCAGACTCATCAAGAAAAAAAGGGAGAAGACTCAGATCAACAGAATTAGAAATGAAAAAGGAGAAGTAACGACTGACAGTGCAGAATACAAAGGATCATGAGAGATTACTACAAGCAACTATATGCCCATGAAATGGACAACCTGGAAGAAATGGACCGATTCTTAGAAAAGCACAACCTTTCAAGACTGAACCAGGAAGAAATAGAAAATATAAACAGACCAAGCACAAGCACTGAAATTGAAACTGTGATTAAAAATCTTCCAACAAACAAAAGCCCAGGACCAGATGGCTTCACAGGCGAATTCTATCAAACATTTAGAGAAGAGCTAACACCTATCCTTCTCAAACTCTTCCAAAATATAGCAGAGTGAGGAACACACCCAAACTCATTCTATGAGGCTGCCATCACCAGGATACCAAAACCAGACAAAGATGTCACAAAAAAAGAAAACTACAGGACTTCCCTGGTGGAGCAGTGGTTGAGAGTCCGCCTGCCGATGCAGGGGACACGGGTTCGTGCCCCGGTCCGGGAAGATCCCATGTGCCGTGGAGCGGCTGGGCCCGTGAGCCATGGCCACTGAGCCTGTGCGTCTGGAGCCTGTGCGTCTGGAGCCTGTGTTCCGCAACTGGAGAGGCCACAACAGTGAGGGGCCTGCGTACCACAAAAAAAAAAAAAAAAAAGAAAAAGAAAACTACAGGCCAATATCACTGATGAATATAGATACAAAAATCCTCAACAACATACTAGCAAACAGAATACAACAGGACATTGAAAGGATCATACAGCATGATCAAGTGGGGTTTATCCCAGGAATGCAAGGATTCTTCAATATATGCAAATCAATCAATGTGATACAACATATTAACAAATTGAAGGAGAAAAACCATACGATAATCTCAATAGATGCAGAAAAAGCTTTTGACAAAATTCAACACCCATTTATGATAAAAACCCTCCAGAAAGTAGGCATAGAGGGAACCTACTTCAACATAATAAAGGTCATATATGACAAACCCACAGTCAACATTGTTCTCAATGGTGAAAAACTGAAACCGTTTCCACTAAGATCAGGCACAAGACAAGGTTGCTGACTAGTTTTGGAAGTTTTAGCCACAGCAATGAGCGAATAAAAAGAAATAAAAGGAATCCAATCAAAAAAGAAGAAGTAAAACTGTCACTGTTTGCAGATGACATGATACTATACATAGAGAATCCTAAAGATGCTACCAGAAAACTACTAGAGCTAATCAATGAATTTGGTAAAGTAGCAGGAGACAAAATTAATGCACAGAAATCTCTTGCATTCCTATACACTAATGATGAAAAATCTGAAAGAGAAATTAAGGAAACACTCCCATTTACCATTGCAACAAAAAGAATCAAATGCCTAGGAATAAACCTACCTAAGGAGACAAAAGACCTGTATGCAGAAAACTATAATACACTGATGAAAGAAATTAAAGATGATACAAACAGATGGAGAGATATACCATGTTCTTGGATTGGAAGAATCAATATTGTGAAAATGACTATACTACCCAAAGCAATCTACAGATTCAATGCAATCCCTATCAAACTACCAATGGCATTTTTCACAAAACTAGAACAAAAAAATTCACAATTTGTATGGAAACACAAAAGACCCCGAATAGTCAGAGCCATCTTGAGAAAGAAAAATGGAGCTGGAGGAATCAGGCTCCCTGACTTCAGACTATACTACAAAGCTACAGTAATCAAGACAGTATGGTACTGGTACAAAAACAGAAATATAGATCAATGGAATAGGATAGAAAGCCCAGAGATAAACCCACACACATATGGTCACCTTATCTTTGATAAAGGAGTCAAGAATATACAAGGGAGAAAAGACAGCCTCTTCAATAAGTGGTGCTTGGAAAACTGGAAAGCTACATGTAAAAGAATGAAATTATAACACTCCCTAACACCATGAAAAAATATCAACTCAAAATGGATTAAAGACCTAGATGTAAGGCCAGACACTATAAAACTCTTAGAGGAAACGTAGGCGGAACACTCTATGACATAAATCACAGCAATATCCTTTTTGACTTACCTCCTAGAGAAATGGAAATAAAACCAAAAATAAACAAATGGGACCTAATGAAACTTAAAAGCTTTTGCACTGCAAAGGAAATCATAAACAAGACGAAAAAACAACCCTCAGAATGGGGGAAAATATTTGCAAACAAAGCAACTGACAAAGGATTAATCTCCAAAATATACAGGCAGCTCAATATCAAAAAAACAAACAACCCAATCCAAAAATAGGCAGAAGACCTAAATAGACATTTCTCCAGAGATATGCAGATTGCCAACAAACACATGAAAATATGCTCAACATCACTAATCATTAGAGAAATGCAAGTCAAAACTACAGTGAGGTATCATCTCACACCGGTCAGAATGGCCATCATCAAAAAATCTATAAATGATAAATGCTGGAGAGGGTGTGGAGAAAAGGGAACCCTCTTGCACTGTTGGTGAGAATGTAAATTGATACAGCCACTATGGAGAACAGTATGGAGGTTCGTTAGAAAAGTAAAAACAGAACTACCATATGACCTAGCAATCCCACTACTGGCCATATACCCTGAGAAAACCGTAATTCAAAAAGAGTCATGTACCACAATATTCATTGCAGCTCTATCTACAATAGAAAGGACATGAAAGCAACCTAAGTGTCCATTGACAGATGAATGGATAAAGAAGATGTGGCACACGTATACAATGGAATATTCCTCGCCATAAAAAGAAACGAAATTGAGTTATTTGCAGTGAGGTGGATGGACCTAGAGTCTGTCACACAGAGTGAAGTAAGTCAGAAAAAGAATAACAAATACCATATGCTAACACATATATATGGAATCTAAAAAACAAAAATGGTTCTGAAGAACCTAGGGGCAGGACAGGAATAAAGACGCAGACGCAGAGAATGGACTTGAGGACACAGGGAGGGGGAAGGGTAAGCTGGGATGAAGTGAGAGAGTGGCATTGACATATATACAATACCAAATGTAAAATAGATAGCTAGTGGGAAGCAGCCTCATAGCACAAGGAGATCAGCTCGGTGCTTTGTGACCACCTAGAGGGGTGGGATAGGGAGGGTAGCAGGGAGACGCAAGAGGGAGGGGATATGAGGATATACGTATACATATAGCTGATTCACTTTGTTATACAGCAGAAAGTAACACAACATTGTAAAGCAATTATACTCCAATAAAGATGTTAAAAATTTTAAATGACTAAAGTATTAAAAATAACTATAATTAACTTATGTTATTAGATACACAATATAAAGAGATATAAACTGTGACATTAATAGCATATAATGTGGAGGGAGAAGAGGTAAAAGTATAGTTTTTATATGCAAGTGAAATTAAGTTGTTATCAGCTTAAAGTAGACTCTTAGAGCTATAAGATATTTTGTGTGAGCCCTATGGTAATTGCAAAGAAAATACCTATAGAAGTTACACCACAAAAAGAGGAAGGAGTCAAGCCTAACAATACAAAAAATAAAACAAACAACCCTCCCCACAAAACCCTAATGAAGCACAAAGATGACAGCAAGAGAGAAAAAAGGGACAAAAGAACAAACAGAAAACAGTTAAGAAAATGACAATAATAAATCCTTCCCTACTAATAATTACTTTAAATGAAAATGGTTTAATGTTTCCAATCAAAAAATTTAGAGTGGTTGTATGCATTAAAAACCAAGATCCAATTATATGCTGTCTAAAAGAACTCACTTTAGATTCAAGGATGCATATATGTTGAAAATGAAGAGATGGAAAACGATACTCCAGAGAAATGGTAACTAAAAGAAAGCAGGAATGGCAATACTTATATCAGAAAAAGTAGAATTAAAGTCTAAAATAGTCTTTAGTGGGACCTCCCTGACGGTCCAGTGGTTAAGACTCTGAGTTTCCAATGCAGGGGACGTGGGTTGGATCCCTGATCAGGGAACTAAGATCCCACATGCCGTGCAGTGAGGCCAAAAAAATAAATAAATGAAATAAAATAATTTTTTTAAAAAAGTAGTCTTTGGAGACAAAGAAGTCAAAACACAATGATAAAAGGGTCAATTCAACAGTGAGATGTAACAACTGTAAATATATATGCACCCAACATCACAGCACATAAATATATAAAGCAAATACTGAAAAATCTGAATGGAGAAGTTGGCAGCAATAAAATATTAGTATAAGACTTCACTATTTTCACTCTCAATAATGGTTAGAACATCCAAATAAGAAAATAACAGACTTGAACTAAAGATCAAATGAACTTAGACATATACAGAACTTTCCACCCTCCAGCAGAACACACATTCTTCTCAAGTGCACATGGGACATTCTCTGAGACAGATCACGTTAGGTCACAAACAAGTCATAACAAATTTAGGAAGATTGAAACCATACCAAGTATTGTTCTGACCAAAATAAAAGGAAACTAGAGATCAATAACAACAATAAAATGAGAATTTCACAAATACTTGGAAACTAAACAGCACACTGTTGAATAGCCATTAGGTCAAGGCAGAAATCCAAAGGGAATTTCAAAAATATCTCAGGACAAATGAAAATACAATATACCAAAAATTATGGGTTGTAACAAAAGCAGTATTAATAGGTAAGTTTATAGTGATAAAGGCCTACATTATAAAATAAAAACATAACAAACAACATAACCTTACACCTCAAAGAACTGAAAAACAACAACAAAGTAAGCTCCATATTATCAGAAGGAAGGAAATCATAAAGATTAGAGCAAAATTAAATCAAGTAGAGAATAGAAAAATAACAGAAAAAATCAACAAAATTAAGAGTTGGTTTCTTAAAAAAAGATAAACGAAAATGACAAACTTTAGCCAGACAAACTAAGCAAAAAAGAGAGAGAAATCTCAAATAAATAAAACCAGAAATGATAAAGAAAACATTACAATGGGTGCTTAACATATAAAAAGGACCAAAAGGGACTCTTATGAATAATTATATGCCAACAAACTGGATAATCTAGAAGAAACAGATAAATTTCAAGAAACATACAACTTACCAAGACTGAATCAAAAAGAAATAGAAAATCTAAACAGACCAATAACAATTAAAGAGAATGAAGGATTGAAGCCTCCCTATGAAGAAAAGCCCAAGTCCAGATAGCTTCATAGGTGAATTCTACCAAACATTCAAAGAATTAATTCCAATCCTTCTTAATCTCTTCTAAAAAATAAAAGAGGGAACACCTCCAAACTCATTTTATGAGGCCAGCATCACCCTGATACTAAAGCCAAACAAAGATACCACAAGAGAAGAAAAGAAAACTACAGGCCAATAACCCGAATTAACATAGATGCAAAAGTCTGCAATAGGGCTTCCTTGGTGGCGCAGTGGTTGGGAGTCTGCCTGCCAATGCAGGGGATGCGGGTTCGTGCCCCGGTCCGGGAGGATCCCGCGTGCCGCGGAGAGGCTGGGCCCGTGGGCCATGGCCGCTGGGCCTGCGCGTCCGGAGCCTGTGCTCTGTGGCAGGGGAGGCCACAGCAGTGAGAGGCCTGCGTACCGCAAAAAAAAAAAAAAAAAAAAAAAGTCTTCAATAAAATACTAGTAAATCAAATTTGAAAGCAGACTAAAAAGACTATACACCATGACCAAGTAGGATTATCCCAGGGATGGAAGGATGGTTCAGCATTTACAAATCAATGTGATATACCACATCAACAGAGTGAAAGATAAAAACCACATAATCATTTCAAACAGAGGCAGAAAAATAATTTAACAAAATTCAACATCCATTCTATAAAAACTCTCAACAAAATAGGTATAGAAGGAATTTATCTCAACACAACAAAGGCCAGATATGAAAAGCCACAGCCAACATCATAACCAATGCAGAAAAACTGAAAGCTTTTCCTCTAAGATCCAGTACAAGGCAAGAATGCCCACTCTCACTACTTCTTTTTTTTTTTTTTTTTGCGGTACGCGGGCCTCTCACTGTTGTGGCCTCTCCCACTGTGGAGCACAGGCTCCAGACGCGCAGGCTCAGCGGCCATGGCTCACCGGCCCAGCCGCTCCACGGCATGTGGGATCTTCGCGGACCGGGGCACGAACCTGTGTCCCCTGCATCGGCAGGCGAACTCTCAACCACTGCGCCACCAGAGAAGCCCATCTCACCACTTCTATTCAACACTACTGGAAGTCCTAGCCAAAGTAATTAGACAAGAAATAGAAATAAAAGCAACCAAATCAGAAAGTAAGAAGTTAAATGATCTCTGTTTGCAGATGACATGATCATAGATGTAGAAAACCCTAAAGATTCAACAACAACAAAAACTGTTAAAACTAATAAGAAAATTCAGTAAAATTGCAGGATACAAAGTCAATGTACAAAAATCTGTAGCATTTCTATACACTAACAATAAACTATCCATAAAGGAAATTAAGACAACAATCCAATCTACAATAGTAACAAAAAGAATAAGATACTTATGAATAAACAACTGAAGAAGTGAAAGACTTGTACACTGAAAACTCTAAAACACTGATGAAGGAAATTAAAGAAGGCACAGATAAATGGAAAGACATCCTACAGCAGAAAAATCTTTAAAGCAGTCAGAGGAAAAAAGACACATAATCTATAAGGAAGCAACAATAAGACTTATGATTCATTCTTCTACAGAAAGTCTATAAGCCAGAAGACATTGGAATGACATCTTAAAGTCCTGAAAGAAAAGGTTTGCAAACCTAGAATTCAACATGTACCACAAATATCCAACAAAAGGCAAAAATAAAACATTTTCAAATGGGTGGGGGGAAAGAGAGAGGAAGAGATAGCTTATTGTCAGAAGATCTACACCACAAATAACATCAAACAGAGTTCTTCTTCTTAAAGGAGAATTATCCCAAATGAAAGCATTAAACTTCAGGAATTAATACATTTTCCTGGAAAGAGTAAATGTTGGGCAAATAAGAAGTATTATTGACAGTTTTTTTTTTTTTTTTTTTTTTTTTTTTTTTTTTTTTGCGGTACACGGGCCTCTCACTGACGTGGCCCCTCCTGCCGCAGAGCACAGGCTCCGGACGCGAAGGCCCAGCGGCCACGGCTCACGGGCCCAGCCACTCCGCGGCATATGGGATCCTCCCGGACCAGGGCACAAACCCGTGTCCTCTGTATCGGCAGGCAGACTCCCAACCACTGCGCCACCAGGGAAGCCCCTATTGACAGTTTTAAAACAATAAAAGGATTCATATAAAGCTAAAAACTTGGGAAGAAGTAAAACTAGCAAAATAAAGATGTACACTGTAATTTCTAGGCAAACCATGTAAAGGAATAATAGAATAATATGTATTAAAGGCTGAGAGAAGAACAGGAAAATAAAATAAAATAATCCAAAAAAAAGGCAAAAAAAAAAAAAAACAGATGAGAGGTTTTTGTCTCTAAGCAATGGTAGAGTAGCTTAGTCAGACTAACCCTCTCACTGATGCAAAGTGTAAAATCTGGACAAAATATTAAAAATTAAGTATTTGAAGGCACTGAAAAGTAACCAAAGCAGGAGATATAAACAGAAGAGCAGTCTCCTCTTTCTTTTTTTTTCTTTTTCTTTTTTTGCGGTATGCAGGCCTCTCACTGCTGCGGCCTCTCCCGCTGCGGAGCACAGGCTCCGGACGCGCAGGTTCAGCAGCCATGGCTTATGGGCCCAGCCGCTCCGCGGCACGTGGAATCTTTGCGGACCAGGACACGAACCCGTGTCCCCTGCATCGTCAGGTGGACTCTCAACTACTGGACCACCAGGGGAGCCCGAGCTGTCTACTCTTGAAATACAATTGCAACTGGAGAGATTTTTGAGTTTGCAGCATTCTTCCGAGGACCGGTTCGTGCCCCGGTCCGGGAAGATCCCACATGCCGCGGAGCAGCTGGGCCCGTGAGCCATGGCCGCTGAGCCTGCGCGTCCGGAGCCTGTGCTCTGCAACGGGAGAGGCCACAACAGTGAGAGGCCCGCGTGCCGCAAAAAAAAAAAAAAAAGGGTTAGGAAAACATAATCAGTATAATTATAAAGAACATAAAAAGAATCTATGCACAAATTATTCAAAATAAATTTTAACAAGGTAGCATGAACTCAATATATAAAATTGATTGCATTTCTACACACCAGCAACAAACAATAAGAAAATGTAACTTTTAAAGAAAAACATCAGGAATTCTCTGGCGGTCCAGTGGGTAGGACTCCACACATTCACTGCCGAGGGCGTAGGTTAAATCCCAGGTCAGGGAACAAAGATCCCGCAAGCTGCACAGTGCAGCCAAAAAAGAAAAGAAAAAAAAAGAAAGAAAGACATCAATTACAATTACAACAACAAAAACTTTTTAAAAGCCTAGTAATAGGGCTTCCCTGGTGGCACAGTGATTAAGAATCTGCCTGCCAGTGCAGGGGACACGGGTTTGAGCCCTGGTCCAGGAAGATCCCACATGCCACGTAACAACTAAACCCGTGTGCCACAACTACTGAGCCTGCGCTCTAGAGCCTGCAAGCCACAGCTACTGAGCCTGCATGCCACAACTACTGAAGCCCGCGTGCCTAGAACCCATGCTGTGCAACAAGAGAAGCCACCATAATGAGAAGCCCACGTACTGTGACAAAGAGTAGCCCCCCACTTGCTGCAACTAGAGAAAGCCTGCATGCAGCAACGAAGACCCAACACAGCCAAAAATAAAATAAATAAAATAAAATTTTTTAAAAAATCTAGTAATAAATATAACACAAAAGTACAAAACTTGTACACAGAAACTTATAAAACTTTAAAGACATTAAAGAAGATATAAACAAATGGAGAGATTTCCTATGTTCAACTGTACAAAACAATTGATGTAAATATGTCACAAATCTACCTAGTCAATGTAACTGCAATCAAAATCCTTAAAGGGTTTTTTGTGGCACTTAAGCAGATTCTAAAATTTGTATAATATATTAAATGATTTAAAATCACCAAGACACTGTCAAAGAAAAAGAATAAAAGCAAGGTGGCTAACCCTGCCAAGTACTTAATAGGATATTATAATATTAGGACAGTATAGTGGATGTAGGGACAGACAAATTGACCAAGAGAACATAATAGGGATTCTAGAAATATGGCTATACTTATACTTAGTAATATGCTGGAGGTGGCATGGCAGATCAGTGGGTGAAAGTGGGAACTATTCAGTAATTGGAGCTGGGTAATGTGGCCATCCACATGGAACAAAATGAAATAGTACTCTTACATCACCACTGAGATGGATCAAGGATTTAAATGTTAAATGTAAAGTGCAAAACCCTAAAACTTTTAGAAGAAAATGAAGGGAAATATCTTTCTAACCTTAAGGTAGAGAATGATCTCTTACACAAGGCACAAAGAGCATTAAATCAGAAAATTAAAATATCAAACTACTAATTATCATAATATGCCTTAAGAAAAGAGAAAACAAAAGCCACAAACTTGGGGAAGATCTCTGTAATCTGTAATACTTATGACCAAAAGAGCATTTGGATTCTAGATTCTCCTACACATCAGCAAGAAAAAGACAAAAGCCTAATAGAAAAATGGGCAAAAGACAGAATAGGCCTTTCATAGGTGATAAAATACATAGGGCCAGTAAGTATATGAAGATATGCTCAACCAAATTAATAACCAGGGAAATGTAGACGCAGAGAGATACTATTTTACACCTATTTGAGTGGGAAGAAGGAGGGTGAGAAGAAAGATGAAGAGAAGTTTGACAACTGGAGAAGATGTGGCATTTGTAACATATTGTTGTTGGAAGTAAAGTGACTCATTTACTTCGGAAAACAATCTGGCATTATCTTATTGCTTGAATATTCACATACTTCCTGACCTAGCAATTCTACTCCTAGGTGTGGACCCAGAAGAAACTCTTGAAAATATGCACCAGAAGACTGAACAAGAATATTCAAGGTAACGCTGTTTATATGGCAGAAAACGACATGTTGTCCATAAACAGTAGTAACGAAACAGATAAATCAGAGATTCTGAGTAATGGTGGCCTTTCTTCAGTAACTGAATGTATGAAGCTGGGTCTTAATCTAGATTTCCCAGCAACATGATGTACTTCCTTTTTTGTTTAAACTAAATTGAGTTGGGGTTCTCTTGCTTCCAATTAAAGGAGTTCCTATTACACCAAGAAAAGTCTAATCAAAATCTGAAAAATTAGATTTTGACATATTCAATGATAAAAACACCAAAGCATTCCCCTGAATGCCAGAATATACTTTGATGATAAGTTTCAAGATAGAGCTGATGTGAAGAGAAGATTTGAAAATACTCACACCAAGTCCAAAGAAACCAGAATTAAATTACCTGTAAGGTGATATCTCTGCTCCTGACTTTCCAAATTCTTATATTTATACAGAGACCCATCAAGGGGTGTAGGTGATAACATACTTCGTTGAAGGTTCATCTCTTCAAATGACCTGGAAAAATCTTAAAAAACAAAAATCACTTTCTCAATTTGTCACAACTAAATGCTTAGTATATCAACAAAATGCTTAGTATATCAAAAGTTTGCTTAGAAATGACCCCATTTTTCCAATAGAAATATTGTTAGATATTGTGCTTAGATTCCCAAGTCAAACATAAGTTATAAATTTATTCCTTGAGGCTGTTGAAACACACTATATTGAATACTAATAGGAAACTGCATTAATAGTAATTGAATACGTTACCATATAATTGGGTTCATTTTTAAAGCAATTAAAATTAGAAGACATGATGGCTAGTGGAGAGCTGAATTTTGTGCAGATTCTAAGGAAGAAGCTTGCACTTTCAGAGATTTTTAAGTTGCTAGTGCTGGTCTAATTTCATTGGAGGCTTTTCTTTTCCAAAAATCAGATGAAATACCAACACTATCCTTTTCTTATCAGTCCAATTTAGGGTTACACGTTGATTCACAAACGGAAGAGACAGGAGAGGAAGAGGGAAGAGGTTCTAAGGGAAATAAATGCAAAGGTGTAAAGAAAGATGAAGGAGCAAGTAAATAAAAGAGGCAAGTGTTCCTGAGAGAGAGAAGTGGTCAGTTACTGAAACCGAGCTCAGAAGGGAAAGGGAGAAGGAATTCACAGGCTCTCCTTGAAAGTGAGTAGAAGTGACAAGGAAGAAAAGCAGGGTTAATTGGATCTTTATACCAGGCAGTGCTACAGAGAGGAGGTAATGTGCTTTCTGTATGGAATAGCTACCTTCTAAGTGGGTAGAGATAGTGAACTACGATTGTAACCACCAGAGATTAGTAAATTAGGTGTTGAAATTTGAGGACTATTGATGTTGCTCCAAATCCAAGAGAAAAAAAAAGCTTTGCCATCCCAGCCAAATATACCCTTATTTCTAATCCCCCTTCCTCACTTGGTTCAGGATCCAGCATTAATTGGCACCATTCCTCCACGGTCAGCTGCATCACTTGATTATCTTTCACATGCCAGGAATTTGGCTTTTTGGCAAATACTGCACAACAGAATAGCTCTATTTTGAGCGCACAGACATATCCACAAAGACTTCCTTCATCATATACTTCAAGGAATTTGCATGAATAATTTATCTTCTTCTTCTCTATACAGAAGTGATAGACAGGAAACTTGCTAATGCATTGTTCTATTTCTTTTTCTATCTTGTCAAGGTCACTCTTCTCTGCTTTAAAGCCAGTTACTTCTTGATTTTTTTCACTTAAACCAATAAACAAATATCCCCCATGAGTATTTGAAAATGCAGAAACATATTGAGGGAGAATATCTTTAATGCGTTGTAACAACTTTTCTGTTGAGTAGTCTTTCATTTCAACATGTGTGGATTCAGTAAAGGTGAGTTTTTCTCTGTACCTGAGTTGCATCCTATTAAAAAAGTCAGCAGCCAAGGCCTTCATGCTACTTTCTTCTTGTACATCAAAACGGTACCTCTTTGGAGATGATTTAGGTATTAAAGAAAATCCCTCTCCAGCTTCTAGCCTGTCTTTGAGGAATTCCAGTGCAGCGGTAGCATTCATGACTTTTACAGAGGTTATATCTCTTTTGTACAAATTGGAGCTCAAGGTGGCAATCCTCAACCCAGAGGTTTCTGAGCTCCACGATTTGACAAAAATCAGAAAATATTTATCTAGCTGCATAAAGTCTAAGTATTTAGAAACAAACGAAACAATATTGGAAAAAGAATTTTCCAAATCTAATCCTATTCCATCTTTTTCATAACTATAGTTTTCATTCTCAATTTCAGCCCTGCACACGCCCCCTCCAGAATTCAGCAAAGCAACCACAGATTGTGAGACGTTTTCATTCTGCTTTTTTCTCAATTGACAATCTTTCATTTTTTTTCTATTCTTCTCCCCGAAAGTGACTTTTCCCACATCTAGAACCAGCTCAGCATAGTTAGTGTCCAAAACAACACGGACGGTCATTTCCCTCGAAGCCATTCAACTTCCAAGCAGAAATTCTTTTCTGTAAAACAGACAGAGCCATTTAAAATAGGACCTGAGCAAAAGAGATAGCAAATTGTGTATTGTGAGGCAAACCCAACAAAATTCTTTATTTTGTTTTATCCTATATTCCACTGGATGCCATGATAAGGATACAGATATAAAATAGGTTTTGGGGACATATTCTGAACTGATGATAATGATAATGATGATAAGACGATAGTAATTTCTACTCCTGTAAAATTTTCCAAATTTTTGCCATAGTTTTATATGATCCTCTTCTAATTGTTTTAATCTAATTTTTATCTGTGTTTATATCTCTTTTCTAATCCCTAATATTATATAACTTGCTTCTCTCTTCTTTTCTTAAATAAGCCCCTGAGGGGAGCCTATCTATGTTTCTGATCTCAGTGAACCAAATTTTAGTTTTATATATTACATATACTTTTATTTTTTAAATAATTTCAACTTTATCTTAATTATTTTCTTTTATTGGGGAATCCCTTGGGAGTCTAAAGACATCTAGCAATATGCCATTTTAATAATTTTTCCTTCTTGCAAGGATGAGTTAGATTCATAAATTTTGGCCATTGATCTTAAGCAAGTTGGGCCAAGTCACTATACCCTTTTTCTATCAGATATCCACATATTTTCAATGAGGTAAAATTCTTATATACAAAAACATCTGCTTTAGGTATAAGTATCCCAAATTCATTAACCCTGTCCCTTTAAGGTCTGCTGGGATTACAGCTTTGTTATAGATGGCCTAGAGACAGCTGAGAGAAGAGTTCATCACAGGTAGTGATCACTACACTTGGAAAGGATACAAAGGTCAGAATACTCTTGTCCACTGCTGGATCAGTATCCTGCAGAGACTCAGCTGTAGGCTGTGGATACACCTCAGTCTCTATAAACTTCTGATCATATGTAAACAGCTGTATGGACTGAATGTTTGTGTCCCTTCAAAATTCATATGTTGAAACCCTTCCCTACCACCTGATGGTATGAGGAAGTGGGGCCTTTGGGGGGTAATTAGGATCAGATGAGGTCATAAGGGCCGAGCACTCATGAGTAGGATTAATGCCCTTGTAAGAACCTCAAGAGAGGTTGCCTCCCTTCTCTGCTCTCTACCATGTGAAGATACAATGAAAAGTCTACAACCAGGAGAGGACCCTCATTAGAACCTGACCACACTGGCACCTTGATCTTGGACTGCCCAGCCTCCAGAACTGTGAGAAATAAGTTTCTGTTATAAGCCATCCAGTCTATGATATTTTTACAATAGCAGCCAGAGCTGACTAAGACAACAACAGTAAATTTGGGGCTCCAGATGATTTGGACAGTTGGGGTTAAACCAAGAGAATTCCTTTGTTGATCATGGACCATTCCATATAGAGGAAAAAAAGCAACAATATATTCCACAGAACACTTAGCAAATTACAGGGCCTAGACTAAGTGTTCAGTAAATGTCACCACTCCAAATGCCCCAGAGTAGTCACCACCCCCCGTGAAACTTGGGGCCTCTGTGCCTTTGCCCTCTCCCACTTTTGTCTCCTGAAAACTCTCATCCTTCCTAGAAGTCCCATGTCTATCCTCTTCTCAGAGCTCCCACAGAACTTTTTATTCATGCTGGGCCCTAATCTTACCATAGATCTAGAGAAATCTTTAGAAACAGAGTACTGAAGTGTTTAGAGTGGTTGTTTTCAAACTACGTGAAATCTGGTGGGGGCTCCTAATCATTTAGGATACCAGGAGGAAAGGCCTGGGGCCTCGTTCCTGCCATGGACTCTGAACCTCGGTGGGTGCAGAGCACTCTTCCTGCTCTGGAATGTCTTCCATGAAATTTTCTGAGCCCTTCCAGTGCCTGGGCCCACTAGAGAAAGCCCACGCACCAGCCAGGGCCAGCAGTGTCATCCTGGAAAGGTGCCCAAGCCTGGACAACACTCTATGGGTCCAGGTCCCCATTTCTTCTCTTTTCAGTGCTCAATGGCCCTTTACCCAAGGAGCCCCGGGACTCATACCAACGTGTTGTCCTGGGACCTCATGGTTGAATCCTGGTTCTGGAGAATAGCCTCGTGCTATAAATTGAATGTTTATGTGTCCCCAAAATTAACATGTTGAAACCTAATCCCCAGTGTGATGGTGTTTGGAGATAGGGCCTTTGGGATGTGATTAGGTCACAACGGTGGAACCCTCACAAATAGGGTAAGTATCCTTATAAAAGATTCCCCAGAGAGCTGCCTGACCCCAGGACAGGGGTCAGAGGACATGTGAGGACAGAGAAAAGACAGTCATCTATGAAACAAGAAGTGGTCCTCACCAGACACCAAATCTGCTGCACCTTAATCTGGACTTCCCAGCTTCCATAACTGTAAGAAATAAACTTCTGTTGTTTATAAACCACCCAGTCTATGATATTTTGTTATAGCAGCATGAACAAACTAAGACACCTGGTAAGTGGATCACCTCACTGGCTGAAATTATTTCTTTCGCAGGATTGAGACTGGATTGCCAGAATGGTGCTAATGTTCTGATTTTAGTTAACTTAAATTATTTTTATTGACAGAAGCCCCACAAAAAATTATTTGCCCAGGTAGAATTCACCAGTGAAGCCATCTGGTCCAGGGATTTTCTTTTTTGATTACTGATTCAATTCTCTTACTAGTTATAGGTTGATTCAGATTTTCCATTTCTTCCTAATTCACTCTTGGTAGGTATGTTTCTAGGAATTTGTCCATTTCCTCTAGGTTATCCAATTTGCTAGTGTACAGTTGTTCATAGTATTCTCTTATAATCCCTTTTATTTCTGTAAAATTGGTATTAATGTCCATTCTTTCATTTTTTATTTTAGTTGAGGGGTTTTTTTTCTTCATCAATATAAAGGTTTGTCAATTTTGTTGATTAAAAAAACTCAGTTTGGGCTTCCCTGGTGGCGCATTGGTTAAGAATCCATCTGCCAATTCAGGGGACACAAGTTTGAGCCCTGGTCCGGGAAGATCCCACATGCCACGGAGCAACTAAGCCCGTGTGCCACAACTGAGCCTGCGCTCTAGAGCCCGCGAGCCACAACGACTGAGCCCGCAAGCCACAACTACTGAAGTCCGCATGACTAGAGGCCGTGTTCCACACAATGAGATGCCTGCACACCGCAACGAAGAGTAGCCCCTGCTCGCCACAACTAAAGAAAGCCCACGCACAGCAACAAAGACCCAACACAGCCACAAATAAATAAAATAAAATAAAAAATTTTAAAAGCTTTAAAGAAAAAACCTCAGTTTCATTGTTTTTTTTCTATTGTTTTTCTATTCTGTATTTCATTTCTTCTGCTCTAATCTTCATTATCTCCTTCCTTTTGCTAACACTGAGTTTTGTTTGTTCTTCTTTTTCTAGTTTAAGGTATAAAATTAGGCTGTTGATTTGAGATCTTTTTTCTTTTTTTTCTTTTTGTTGCAGTATGCGGGTCTCTCATTGTTGTGGCCTCTACCGTTGCGGAGCACAGGCGCAGGCTCAGCGGCCATGGCTCACGAACCTAGCCGCTCCGCGGCGTGTGGGATCTTCCCGGACCAGGGCACGAACCCGTGTTCCCTGCATCGGCAGGTGGACTCTCAACCACTGCGCCACCAGGGAAGCCCAAACCGAAATCTTTTATACTTTTGACTGTGGGGAAAATTCTTTCTGACCTGGATTGGGGATTTAGTCTGTGCTGTTAGCTCTTTTTAATGGGAAAGGGGAAGGCATTCACATCTCCTTAGTTATGCCAGACTGCAGGTTCGTGGGAACTGCACAGAAAGGTAGGACAGGAGTGACAGGAACTACCTTCTGAGGAATAAAAACCATAGTTCATTCTTTGCCCTCCTCCTTTAACACTGTGTATTTAGTTTAGAAAGGCGTGGTTCTTATCTCCCCCCCACCCCCGCCCCCTTTAGGTTATAAACTTCGGCAGGACACTAACAGTGCCTGGTTTCTCCTTCTGGATTTAGAAGACAGTTCATCAGTGTCTGGTCAGCCACATTTTTACCAGCAGAACCTGTTCCCTAACTTCCCTTATTTAAGGACCCCAGGCGTGCAGGGCACCCCCAAGGAGCTGCACTTGCCTGAACTGTCCCTACAGCACCCTGCCCTTCCTCCCTTCCTAGTCCATGCCAAACCCCAACTTCCTCTCCCCAGGCTCTTTAAGATGCTTCCCAGCTCACGCATGGGATGACGTACTGCCCTGACCTCAAGTTCCCAAGTGTCCTGATCGCAAGTCCTTAACAGTCTGTGTAGTTTTTTGGTAGATGCTGCTACTGAGACAGGCATCACAGAGCCAAGACTTCCAGATCGAAGATAACAGCCGAGGGTCTCCCCGGGAGCGGGGTGGACGGGGCTGTGTTGGCTGCACCCCACCTCGTCAAAGAGCCAGCAGACTAGATTTAAAAGGGATAAGAAGCTGAGGTTCCGATATTTGGCAACGGAGAGGGGACAAACTTACCCAGGAGCGCTGCTCGGGATTCGCAGGATTCTTAGGGGAGCTAGAATACCCAGTTTGCGAGGAGAGCTGGTGCACTCGAGTTAAGGCGGAGCATTCAGCCAATGGTGACGCCGCTCCGCCCCCGAAACTTTCCGCAAGAAGCGACTGGACTTTAAGCACTGTCTCAGAGTGGTGGCGGGAGATTTCTCCT
The DNA here is from genome assembly GCF_039906515.1 of Pseudorca crassidens. Taxonomy (NCBI): domain Eukaryota; kingdom Metazoa; phylum Chordata; class Mammalia; order Artiodactyla; family Delphinidae; genus Pseudorca; species Pseudorca crassidens. The sequence goes on from NC_090314.1 coordinate 23,442,103, forward strand.
TTCGTATTTGGTTATCTGTATTTTCTATATACTGCACGGTAAGACCAAAAGAACGAAGCGCATTTAAAGAAAACAAAGAAAGAAAGAAGTGGGCGAAGCCCGTCTTCCGGTCCCCGTCCGCGCGCTCTACACCACCTAAGCGGACCCAGGTCCGGGTGCTTTGGCGCACTGGCTTCCCGAGCGGCGGACGGCTCTTATCGCCCTTTAGAGCGGCAGCCAATCAACTTTTCAGGAAGTACCCCCGCGCGCTGTGAGCTCCCCTGAGCTTTCGCTTTCCCCTGAGCTCGCTCCCCTGAGCTGGCGTTTTTTTTGCCCCCTCAAAACTGAAGAAGGATCAGGGCTTCTGGCGGGGTGATCCTACTCGGGACTTTCCAGCTCTACTCTCATTCCTTGAGCCGTACTACTGTCCCGTGGACTAAAAGCGCAGTAGCCTCTAGGGACCGGGCGAGAGCTGTTAGTGCACCGAAAGGACGAAAGGGGAGAAGAGCGGTCTGCTCCGCGGGAGGCAGATTCGGACACACAACCCCTCGTGGTATAAGGAGCACCTTGGGGCCATCAGGGATAATGAGTCCAGAGCTGGCTCCAATGGCTTCTCTCAGGACATAAAGCTTTCCTGACACTTTCCTTTTCTTGGGGCCCCTTTTTTATGGTAATTATGGTAATGGATATTTCTGCAGCTCATCAGGTCTAAAACCTGTCTTCAGAACCCACAGACATTGAAACGCACAGAAACCTTGTTTTAAAACAGAGAGAAAGAGAAGGCGGGAGGGGGAGAGAAGGAGGGAGGGATGCCTAAGGAACCCTGAGCTGCTGAAGTCTTCTACCGTCAACCGCAGACCTGTGAGTGACAGAACCTTCAGAGGATTCCAACCGTAACCTTCAAGCCAGTTGAAAATGAATGGAACAGAGACAAGACTTCCCCCTGTCCCCTGTCCGTATTCTGGGCTCACAGGATCCGTGAGTATGGTTATATATTTTTTTAATCTTTTTTTTTTTTTTAACTTTTGGCCGCGCAGCGCGCCCTGTGGTATCTTAGTTCCCCGACTGGGGATCCAGTTGGCTCCCTCTGCAGTGGAGATGCGGAGTCTTAACCACTGGACCGCCGGGGAAGTCCCCAAGTATGGTTATTTTATGCGACTGAGTTTTGGAATAACTTGTTATGCATCTATAGTAACTGGAACAATATTATGTGTATTCTTCTTGGGGCTCTTTTTCTCATTTTCTAAGGACTTTGCAACGTTTGATATTTTCAGACGCTTATTTATTTATTTTTCTGATCATTATAGTTCTTACTTTTTTTTTTTTTTTTTTGCTTGTATGTGCTGCAAATATCTGTAGATCAGTTTGGAGACAATGACATCTTTATGAGATTACAATTTCTGATACATGGACATAATATATCCTATACTTAATTACATTTTCTTCAATGTCTCACAATAAAGTTATATACAATTTTCCATAAGGATCTTGCACATCTTTTGTGTCAATTGTATCTCAGTAAAGCTAGAAGAAAAAATAAATTCCTGATTTAAACGGCCTTGGTCATGATGTATTATCATTTTTAGATTTTGTTGGATTTGGTTTGCTAAAATTTTATTTAGAATTTTTTTCATCTAGACATTGAATGGTGATGATTTGCAACTTTCCTCTCATATTTTACTTATCCAATTGGTTATTGAGATTATGCTAGCCAATGTTCATAGCAGCACTATTTACAATAGCCAAGATATGGACACAACCTAAGTGTCCATCAACAGATGAACACAAATGAATGGATAAAGAAGATGTGGTGCATATATATAATGGAATACTACTCAGCCATTTAAAAAAGGGATGAAATAATGCCATTTGCAGCAACATGGATGGACCTAGAGATTATCATATCATGTGAAGTAAGTCAGACAAAGACAAAAATCATATGATATCACTTATATGTGGAATCTAAAAAAAGTTATACAGGGCTTCCCTGGTGGCGCAGTGGTTGAGAGTCTGCCTGCCGATGCGGGGGACACGGGTTCGTGCCCCGGTCCGGGAAGATCCCACATGCCGCGGAGCGGCTGCGCCCGTGAGCCATGGCCGCTGGGCCTGTGCGTCCGGAGCCTGTGCTCCGCAACGGGAGAGGCCACAACAGTGAGAGGCCCGCGTACCGCAAAAAAAAAAAAGTTATACAAATGAACTTATTTACAAAACAGAAACAGGCTCACAGACATAGAAAACAATGTTATGGTTACCAAAGGGGAAAGGGATAAATTAAGAGTTCGGGATTAATTATACATTACTATATATAAAATAGATAAACAACAAGGACCTACTGTATAAGCACAGGGAACTATATTCAATACCTATAATAGAAAAGAATCTGAAAAAGAATATATATATGTATATGTATGTGTGTATATATATATATATATAAAACTGAATCAATTTGTTGTACTCCAGAAACTAACACAACATTGTAAAACAACTATACTTCAATTTAAAAAAAAAAGTAAATCCAGGAAATTGCTAGAAGAAATATGCAAAATAAAGGGATTAAAAAAGAGTATGCTAACGTCATAAAATTAGTTAGGCAGTGTTTCCTCTTTTTCTGTTCTTGTGGGGAGTTTGTGTAATATCGAAACTCTCTCTTCCTTAAACTTGTTTCTTAGAATCTCCTGTGATAGAGTTACCATGTTTTTCTGGATCTTTCCAATGTATACATGTCATTAAACTTTTGTTTGATGTTCTCTTGTGTATAAATAAAGAAAAACGTGATAATTGAGGGAAAGTATTTTATTGATAATTCATTATGTATAATGTTTATAGAATTTCTACTTTTATTGATGAGTTACTTTTAAATGTTTTTTTTTAAATTCCCAAACATATGAAGGTTTTTATAGTTACTATTTAACTACTAATTTCTAATTTATTTGCATTGTGGAGCCAAAGAGTGTAGTTGTATAATATCACTCCGTTGAACTCTCTTGAATAATTACTTTTTAATAGGAAAAATCCTAAATATTATGTTTTAAGAAGTAAAAACATCCCCACAAGATATTTATTAATTATAAATGGGAAAAATTGTAAATTTACAGTGGAGAAACTGGCAGACATCACCTTATCCAAGTGATCAAAGTTAGCATCATCCGTAATGGGATAAATCAATATCATGGGTCTTCTGATATAATGCACTGAGAAGGACAAAAAGCACTTCTATAGGGGCTTCCCTGGTGGCGCAGTGGTTGAGAGTCCGCCTGCCGATGCAGGGGACACGGGTTCATGCCCTGGTCCGGGAAAATCCTACATGCCGCGGAACGGCTGGGCCCGTGAGCCATGGCCGCTGAGCCTGCGCGTCCAGAGCCTGTGCTCCGCAACGGGAGAGGCCACGGCAGTGAGAGGCCCGCGTACCGCAAAAAAAAAAAAAAAAAAAAAGCACTTCTATAACCTTTTCATAACCTGAATTGAGAGACATCCTCCACAATAACAGGCCTAAACTCTTCAATAGTGGCAAGGTCATCAAAGGCAAAGACTGGGGAACTGTTCCAGACTAAAGGAGGTTAAGAAACATGAAAACTAGGGACTTCCCTGGTGGTCCATAGGTAAAGAATCCGCTTTCCAATGCAGAGAACTAGGGTTTGATCCCTGGTCGGGGAACTAAGATCCCACATGCTGCGGGGCAACTAAGCCCATGCGCCACAACGAAGAGCATGAGCACTGCAATGAAGATTCCACGTGTCACAACTAAGACCTGACACAGCCAAAAATAAATAAATAAATAAATAAATTGAAAGAATGGTTATTTGAAAAAGACATGAAAACTAAATGTAATGTGTGATCCTAGATTGAATCCTAGACCAGAATTTTTTTCTTTTGCCGTAAAGACATTTATGGCACAATTGATAAAAGTCAGATAAGGTCTATAGATTAGATCGGAGTACTATATCAGTGTTAATTTCCTGATTTTGATTATTGTGCTGTGAATGTCCTTATTTTTATGAAACACCCCTGAAGTACTGGCAGTAAAGGAGTATCACGTCTGCAACTTACTCTCAAATGTTTCAGTGGAAAAAATGGCAGTAGAAGGAGGCACGGAGACAAGGAGGAAAAAAGCCATCAGGATAATCTGTGGCCAAAGGACTCTGGACACAGTGATATCTAACATCTAATTTTAAATATTTGCCTTTCACCGTAAGCAAACCTTTACTATGTTTTGCTAAAATTAGGGCCTGATGTTTCCTGTAACTTGGGAGATGAAGGGAGAGACCTTTTTCTTCTTGGGATACAGAGGAGCATGGAGGGGGCAGAGCTTGGAAGAGCTGTCATGTCAATCAAGGAGGTAACCGGCCGGGGTCTTGGAACAGCAGTCCAGAGCAAAAAGTGAGAGGAGAGGACCGGAAGAGATCTGTGGTGCATGGAAGCATTTCTGGCACTCTCAGAAATCTTAATGCACGGAAACTAGATAAAAGACCAAACTTTCTGTATTTACACATAATGAGAGCTGACAATATCAGGTGGGCATCAAAAATCTCAGTGACACGGATAGCTGGAAACCTAGGGACATTCAGATTGCAAATGGATAGTTTTCTCTGCTAAAAAGTAAAAGAAATTGAACAAAACACTTTGACCCTCCCTCCCTTCCCCTTGTATTGAATATAGAGGAAAGAAAAAGAGTAAAAACAGGTACTGTAGAATTTTTGGTTATATAGATTCTCCAGCGTATAAAGACAACTGCATCCTGGTCTTTAAAACTACATGAGGGCTTCCCTGGTGGTGCAGTGGTTGAGAGTCCGCCTGCCGATGCAGGGGACACGGGTTCATGCCCTGGTCCGGGAAGATCCCACATGCCGCGGAGCGGCTGGGCCCGTGAGCCATGGCCGCTGAGCCTGCGCGTCTGGAGCCTGTGCTCTGCAACGGGAGAGGCCACAACAGTGAGAGGCCCGCGTACTGCAAAAAAAAACCAAGCAAAAAAACTACGTGAAATACATTGTACATGTGATTGATGCCATGAACATCAGAATAGATCAGAAGTACACTTGGAGATCATTGCAACTTTATACATAAGAGAATAAAAGGAGGTTGTAGGAAGGTGGGGTGTGGTAGACATGGGGAATGCACCACCCAGATCTCCCTTCAAGGGAGGTTTCCTGCCCAGATTTGGAGAGGGCAGTCGGCAGACCAGCCTCTAAATGTCAGCTCCTTCAAGGCCCGCCTCAGCTGCAATGAGCTGCATTGCTTGGGGTCACAAACCACTCCCAGACTCACAATCTACAACTGACAACTGGAAAATGAGTTATGGACAATATAAAGTCTCAAACATTCAGCTCAATGCAGGACAACTCTGTTGGGCAAAATTCACTGTACAGCATCCTGCCTGGTTGGCTAAGGTTTGTTGAGGGCTGCATCCCAGTTCAACTGCTTTTCTCTACCCAATTCTGCTTCCTCCCATTCTATTCAGGGTGCTGCTCTGTCATAAACATCTTTCACCTTAAACTGCAGCTCAGCATCTGCTTCTGGAGAACTCAACCTGCAACATGATGTGAGAGGATATAGCAGACTCTGTAGACCTAAGAAAGATACGTAGTGTGGCAGACGTAAATTGATATATGAACAAAGGTATTTCACTACCTAGGATGAGTAAGAGGGAGAAAGAGAGGCCCATGGTTTAACATGAAAGGAGATGAGGGTAAAGTTGGCATGTGTTTGGATGTTGGTTCTGATGCTTTTGCAGAAACCTCAAGTTGACAATGGCTTAAAGAAATTAGAAGTGTATTTCTCATAAAGAAGTAAAAAATGATGTGTTATTCCTCTGAGAAGTCAACAAAGTCCAAGACCTCTTCCATTTTGTTGCTCTGCCTCACTTGACATGCTTCACATGTTAAGCAATATAGGCCAGGTCATGGTGCAGGAACAAACGATCCCCAAATCTCAGTGGCTTACAACAAACATTTGCTTTCTCACTTACACTGCAGGTCTGCTGGGGGTTCACTTTGGCTCTGCTCCACATCCTTCTCATGTGGGGATGCAGGCTGCCAGAAGAACCCTATCTGAGACATCACCAGTCTTGTGGCAGAAGAAGACAAGAGCAAGGAGAAACTACATGATGGTCTTAGAGCTTTTGCTCAGAGTAGCACACATCACTTCTCATATTTAATTGGCCAAAGCAAATCAAATGGCCAAGTTTGATTTCAATGTGGCAGTAAGTGTAATCCTAATCCAAGGAGGGACAGACAATATTTTGGAAAAGACTACAATACACCACAAATATTTGCTCACAAAAATTCACTTCTCTTCCTTTCATATTCAAGATATACCTCCATCCCTAAAGAAAACAACTCAAAAATTCCATCCCAGTGGGATGTCCCATGATAGAGTAAGTCCTGATATTGTGATAGTCTTCATATTAGGTCTGGAGAGGACTCTTTTTGGAGATTTAAGTTATCTACCCTCCCCCGCCCCCAACACAACACGTACACACTATGCAATGCGAAACAGTAAGTGGATAACCTCAGTAAATCCTCCCATTCAGACAGGGGAAGAATGGGAGGCACAGGATAGTCACTGATCCGTAAAAATTCTGAAATTCGTCTGGTCAGGCAGACATTGACTTGGACTTCTGACCTGGGGAGGAGAGTGTACTTTGATCAGTTTTGCTCCCAGTAAGTCGTTCCCCTTGTCCACTACTCCCCAAGGTTCTTGGTTTCACCCTCAGAGAGTTCCTCCTTTTGCATCATCTTCTTCTGCCACATTTAAAGAGGAAACTGGGAACCATTCTCTCCCTGCATGCTGAGCAGCTTCCTCAACATACCACCTGCCCCTAGAATGATGGGGGCCCAAGGTTTGTTTCAAGTCTCAGGAAGTCACAGTTTTTGGCTTTTTAGTCAATGACTTTCTGGCAATTTAACTTTCTCGAAAACATTTTTTGTTAGTGTTGTTTGAATCTATTTGGTTCCAGTTAACTCCATGTGTCAATACCTAGAATTCTTTTTGAAATATACTTCTCTCTTTAGATTTAATTCCATGTACCTTGAACTTAGCAGGCTTCCATAGGAGACCCATGTATTCAAGCTCTTTTCTCTGAGCCATTTTGTCGACTGAAATAATTTATTCACTGTCAACTTAATTGATTCAGAGATTTCACCCTTGGGTTTAATAGCCACTTCATTAACTGCATCTTTGCCAACAGGCTGAGTTTGAATCTCACTTCTTTGTTGAATCTAAAAAACAAATGAACAAACAAAACAGAAACAGACTCACAGATACAGAGAGCAAACTGGTGGTTGCCTGAGGGGAGAGAGGTTGGGGGATGGCAAAATAGGTAAAGGGGATTAAGAGGTACAAACTTGCATTTAAAGAATGAATAAGTCCTAGGGATGTAATGTACAGCATAGGGAATATAGTCAAGAATATTGTAATAACTTCGTATGGTGATGATGGTAACTAGACTTATTGTCTTAATCATTTCAAAATGTATAAAAATATCAAATCACTACATTGTACACCTGAAACTAATATACTTTGTATGCTAATTAAAACAATTAAAATTAAATTAAAATTTTAAAAATATTTAAAGCGTTACACCAGGAAATGGAAAAAAAATCTGGATAGTTTATGTAGATTTCCTTGCTTTCAAGGAGGTGTATCTTCAATCTCCATCCTTTGAGTGTGGGCTGCACTTACTGACATGAAGAGTGGGGAAAAGTAACTTTACAGTGGAGAAGCCTAGCAAGCACTACCTCAGTCAGGTGACCAAAGTTAACATCATCAGTGATAAGTCACATTGAGAGCCTATGTCCTTGATATGATGTGATGAGAATGACTCTTAGCCCCTGTGGTCTTCCTCTCAAAAACCCATAACTCCAGTCCAATTATGAGAAAAACATCAGACAAACCCAAATTGAGGGGCATTGTACAAAATGCCTGACTAGTACTCATCAAAACTGTCAGGGTCACCAGAAACAAAGTCTGAGAACTGTCACAGAACAAAGGAAGCTAAGGAGACATGACTACTGAATGTAATGTGGTATCTTGGATGAGATCCTGGAACAACAAAAAAAGGACATTAGGGAAAAACTAAGAAACCCAAATAAAGTGTGGAGTTTAATTAACAGTAGTGTCCCTTTTTAATAATTATTATTTTTTTTTAAATTAATTTTTGGCTGCGTTGGGTCTTCGTTGCTGCACGCGGGCTTTCTCTAGTTGTGGTGAGCGGGGGCTCCTCTTTGTTGCGGTGCCCAGGCTTCTCATTGCGGTGGCTTCTCTTGTTGCAGAGCATGGGCTCTAGGCGCACCAGCTTCAGTCGTTGCAGCATGAGGGCTCAGTAGTTGTGGCATGTGGGCTCAGTAGTTGTGGCTCGCAGGCTGTAGAGCGCAGGCTCAGTAGTCGTGGCACACAGGCTTAGTTGCTCCATGGCATGTGGGGTCTTCCTGGAGCAGGGATTGAACCCATGTCCCCTGCACTGGCAGGCGAATTCTTAACCATGGCGCCACCAGGGAAGTCCCAACAGTAGTGTCCTAAGGTTGGTTCCTTAGCTGTGACAAATGAACCATAGATAAGATGGTAACAAAACGAGAAAGTGAGTGAGGGGTATACGGAAGCTTTCTGTACCAACATTGTAACTTTCCTGTAAGTCTAAAACAAAATTTAAATTTAAAAATTAAAAAACATTTTGTTTTATTTTTACAATGGCTGGGTAGATTTTCAGATCTTAGTGAAGTTAGGTCCCAAATGGTTAGAGCCAGATTGCAGATAGGCAGGTACCCCCAGCAAAACCCAACTAGAGGTTAATCTTGCTTAACCTTTTGCTGGGTCATATTTGACCCTCTCATGGAGTCACTGGCCTCAGTGCTCCCTTTTTCCAAAATTTAATAATTTATTTTACAACACCATTTTTTTTCTGTTTAATGAGACACAAACTCTCAAATTTTTACTTAAAACAGAAATGCAGCAGATATACAAGGTAAAGCTTTCCTCATTCATATGGAAGAAGAAGGCGGCATCAATAATCCTCTTCAGTCTAAAGAGAAACTCATGAGTATTTATATATTTTTTAAATATTATAGTTTAAAAATATTATTACTAGGGCGATAAATAAATCATTAAGTGACACAACCAGTCAGAATTAGACTTTTATTTTCATTTATTTTTTTCAGAGACATCAATGGTTAATGAATGGGGGAGCTTACATGTCTGAAGCAAGGTCCTGGAGAGACACCCCACTGTGGTGGCAGTCTTCACTCCCGGAGGAGGGGTGGGGAGCTGGGGAGGGTGGGAGGAGGGAGATTGCCAGTTATAGGGGAACTGACGTTGGGTGGGCTCATTAGTTAGCAAGGAAACCAGTAGAGGGGCAAGCCCCTCACTGCCCCTTTGATAAGAACAATTACTAGCTGGGGCTTGGGACAAGTACGCAGAAAGGTCAGTCATGTGAGTAGGGTGTAGGTGAAGCTGGCACTGGTTGGGCAGGGGATGTACAGAGAGCAAGAGAGCAGCCATCTTGAGTGGCCTGACCATACACTCTACCCCTACTAACCCTGCACAACCCTTACCACCTTGGTCCGCCCCTCTTCCATGATATCCCTGGGGTCAAGTATATAGGGGGCGCTGCAACCAGATGCCACAAATACAATACAGACAGGTCACCCCTGGTTTTCACAAACCCAGAGCCACCCCTATGGGGAGGGGAAGGCCCGGCTTTAAAAGAAACATTCTGGTGGTCTAGCCAGGAGTCAGCAGGCACAGTACAGATCTGTCACCCCATGTTATGTTGAGTGCCATTAGGGGTGGACCCATTAGGTCTTTCCAAACAAAAAACAATTAATCCCACTAGTTGGACTTGTGTGTTCAGAAGCCAGCCTGTTCCATTCCACACAGCATAGCCCAGAGGGGCTCATGGGCAGTCAATTGTACATTAACATATGCTGACAGGGTCCTTCTGATGTATTGGCATATGGGATGTCTTTTCCCCACTAGCCACAGTAGCCGGGTTGATTTTTCATGGAAGTCCAGAGGAGGATGTCAAGAGCATCTCACTGTGGACCCAGCAGTTAGACTTATTTCACAGTGAGGCCAGTGTTGCTGCTCAGTCCTCGAATAGATTTCCTCCACTCAGGCTAGGGATGAAATGTAAGACATCTAACAGGCACAACACAGGGGAGATCATGACAATTAAGCAAAATACAAGCCGTAACTGCATTCAGAGATAATACCACACCTGCCTGTGGTTTTTGTCCTGGTCTGCAATACAGTTCAGAAAACTCGAGTGTTCGGTAATACAAGAGCATGTCCAAAATCATGTATACAATGGCCGCCTAGCTTCACCTTGGTTGTCTGAACCTCAGCTACTCCATCTTGACTTTCAAATGCATTCCCTTCCTCAATGGACAAAGCAGATGTACAATGCATGTCTGAAAGGCCAAAAAACAGGCTGCTCTGGTCAGTAAAATTTAAGTTCAACCATGTATAAGCCTTCTGACTTCCCCATACCTCAATATGTGCAGATTTTTCCATCATTTCCCCTTTTGATTGCAAATCTTTCAATAGAAAGCATTGATGATCAAAATATCCATCCCTCAATGCTGGGGTGCTGACTCCTACCCCAGGTTCAGAACGTGTCCCTCGGTGCTAGTCTTCCTTTATATTCGCCAAGCCATTCATGTTGGGGGAAAACTAATCAGACCTCGTGAACAGGCTCAGAGATACGTTAATCGGGAAACACTTTATAGGTCATATATTTTATCATTTACACCCAATTGTCACACAAGCATTATACATGTGCTTTTAGTAGCAGAGTTACAGCAAACAGTGTCACACTTCATGAGTAGTTATACTCTGTGACAATTTCACTAGATAATTTTCCTTCCATCCAGAACATCAGGACAAAAGTATGGCTAATACAATAACTTTTATAAATACAGACCTCAATTAACAGAACTAGAATTTAACATCCACTGAAACATAACATTGTTCTCTCTAAATCTGCCCTCATCTCCAGCAAACACAGCCAATCAAAACTAATTTGTTTGCAAAATAAGTGTGGTCAATTGACCACATAGCCTCCTCCAAACTGGCTGAGGGTGAACTCCTCAGGAGTCTCAGACTGAATTCCCAAAAGTCCTCTCAAAGCCAGCAAAGCATGCCAAAGGTCTGCTATCAGGCTCTGCCTTGGTGGATTTCTCTGTCTCCAAGATACTGAGATTCCTGCACATGCCAGGAAACACTCGAACCCAAAAGTCCCCAGTTTCTGGAGGGACCAGGCAGAGAGAGAAAAGAAAAATGCTTGAATTTTACCCACAGGTGTAGTTTACCAAATTGCTATAAATCATAACCAACTTGAGGGGAAGGGCTTCCCCATATCTGCAAAACACAGATCAAAACCAGTAACATTCCAGACAAAACCCATAAACATTATTACCATACTCACCAGTTCACTCAGTAACCAATCCTTCTGTTAACTTTTTATGAAGCCGTTAAGTCTTCCATTAGCATTCTTTAAGTTCTTACCCAGTTCAGCAGTATGATCTGAAATTTATCAAAGACCTGTTATGGTCAAAAAGGCCTTCCTATGAATCTTCTTTTTTTTTAAACATCTTTATTGGAGTATAATTGCTTTACAATGGTATGAATCTTCTTGAAGATGAAGCATTTTTGCCAAAACATTAGAGTACAACAATAACTGTCTACAAATGACGAAAGACTTAAAAGGTACAGTTAAACACCTAATCACAATGTAATTAATAAAGAAACTTGGTTACAGGAATTATGACTGATTATAACCTTAACCCTTGAAAACCTTAATCTCTGGCAAAAACCAAGAAGCAAGTATTTGTGCACTTCCTGATTGGAAAACTTAATGCTTGACTCTTCCTCTCCTAAGCAGGCAAAGTTAGATTAACTTAGACTCGCCCAGCAATTAATATTTTATCCTATTTGAAATGACCCATGAATTCTCTTCCTTCAACTTTATTTTCAAGTTACCAAAATCTAGAAAGACTACTTTAAATAGACATTCCCAAAACATAATTATTTCTATAGAGTTTACCTAAAAGCTATTTTTTCTCCTTTACTCTTAGAGATCACATAAGATTAAAGTTCCAGAGAGCCCACGTAGATCAGTTATATCTCAAAGGCACAAGAGAAATACCAATTCCTTCTAGAAAGATAGCTTAGCTCATTTGATACAATAGCAGAGCCGTTGGAGGCCATTATTCTCCAGATCTCTTGGGAGCCCCCATTCAGCAAAGACAGCCACCTCAGGATCACCCCTGCAACTTTCGGGCCCCACACGCTGGTGGACGGCCCCCGCAACTTTCCATTCCCCATCCTGTATTTTCTGACATCTTGGCACTCATGGGAGTTTCCTCGGTCTTCTGGCTGGCTCCACTAATTATTGGGCTGCACCCTGCAGGCCTACAATGTCTGCGCTTGTCCAGCTTCAAGACTGAAGAAAGAGCCCAGGGTCAGCAACAGACACATCAATGGTTTAATGGATGTGGGAGCTTACACGTCTGAAGCAAGGTCCTGGAGCAACACCCCACCCCTGTGCGGTGGATGGCGGCAGGACATGGTGGCAGTCTTCGCTCCAGAATTAGACTTCTAAAGAATTACTTTCACAGACATTGCAACTCAACTCCAGGGATCTTACAAAACCAATTCATTAGAGACAGCATTTACAAGGATAACTGTTTGGTACAGAGTTGTATCTGATCTAATGTAGTCAGAAAGAAAGAACATTTTTTCCCTTATTTTGCTGATATATTTTATTTTGCTGAAGTTAGAAGAGCCTACGGTTTCAAGGCAAGAGGCTGGAATTCCATGAGTAAACACAGATAGGAGAAAGACAGGCAGAAAAATTCACAACTTGCAATATGGAGGAAATCAGTAGACTAGGATTACTAATACGTGGAATATTAGTCATGTAATGTTTAAATTTCCATTTGTTATACAAATATTTTATTGTTATTTTTTAGATTAGAAACATTTTTAAATGTTTTGTATAAACAGAAAAATAAGTCATTGTATTAGCATTATTAAGCGATAACACTGATGTGTTTTAGTTCAAAGAATAATTCTGTGGCTGTATTAGTCTGCTCAGGCTGCAATAACAAAATACCACAGACTGGGTGGCTTAAACACAGAAATTTATTTCACATAGTTCTAGATGCTGGGAAGTCCAAAATCATGGTGTCAGTAGGATTAGTTTCATTCTGAGGCTTCTTCTCTTGGCTTGGAGGTAGCCGCCATCTCTCTCTATGCTCACATGACCTTTTGTTTATGTGTGCACAGAGAGAGGGACAGAGAGAGCTCTTGGGTGTCTCTTCTCATAAGGACTCTAATCCTATGAGATCAAGACCCCATCCTATGACTTCATTTAGCTGTAACTACTTCCTTACAAATCTACAAAAACTGCCACACTAAACGTTAGGGCTTTAACCTATGAATTTCAGGGGGACACAAACATTCAGTCCATAACAGTAGCCCACCAAAATATAAAAGTAAAGGGGAAAAATACAGTTCAAGAATGTACTTGACTTAAAATTTAAGTTGATATGTTATAGAACAATACGTAGAGCTGAGTTGAGAAGTTGATCTGTAAAGGCTGTATCTTTCCTAGCTCTGTTTACTTAATGGCCTATGTGTATCTTTAGAACCAGATTTTGGTTTCTAATGCTATCTCTCACTGAAAGCCAGAGAAAACAGCTTTATTTTTGTTTTCTAATGGCCTACAATTTCTCAGTAAAGTGACAATTAATGCTTACTATCACAATTAAAGCTTGATCTGGGTTATTCTGAGGGCAAAAAAAAATGGAGATTACAGTTTTAAAGGAGTAAATAATTTTATCAGTGCTCTCTGTTCTGTCAAAATTATTAAGGCCCACTTGGTCACAGTTTGAATTATCTTGGGAATCTCCCAAGTCCTGGATCAATATAGCAAAGAGAAATGTCAAGAATTCAGGAACCAAAAATTCTGCTTCTGGTATGGCCAAGGTAGTTTCTACCAGGCCACCCTTCTGCAGATAAATATAAACCCTGGACAAATTTTAAAAAACAAAAAATTGCACTGTGGAGGTCCAGACTTAGAAGAAAGAATGGCCACAGGACGAGTATATTGTTTTTATAGTTTTTAACCGCAGGGTGGGTCACAGTCTGTGCTGTGCAGGGTGGTTAAATCTCCCTCAGAAAACCACTATTATTCTGGGTGGAAGAATTGGGGACAGAGTTTGGGACAATAATAGCTGCTGAAAGGAGGTAGGGGAGGAATCCCTGAAAGGAGAGAGCCAGAGAGGGAAAGTTCCAAATTCTGTGTGTCAGCTCTGCCCAAATCTCTAGCTGACCTATGAACAGAAAAGAGAAGTTTCTCCCAATACCAAGCGGATTGTCACCTATGGACATTTACATAGTAATCGCTTCAACTTGTTTTGGTTTGGAATTCTTCCTAAACGTCACGGTGCCACAGAATATGTAGCTGTTGATTTGCTCTGGATGCCAGACAGACAAGAATGTTGTATAAGATAGCTGGCTCAACTGTCTTTGGATGGATCCCAAACACGATGTTCCTTTCCAGGCCAGAGAATCTTCGGACACTGTCCAACACAATATAATCACCTGACATGTTACTCGCATTGGTGAAGTGCACTACCTTTATCTTCCTCATTGCTCTCAAGAGCTCCGTCTTGTAACGCTCCACATCTCTTGCGGTGCTAACAAGCACAGCAATGTCCTTGGGAGAATAGCCCCTTTCGAAGAGAAGCTTGCAAGTGTCTGCCACATATGTCGCTATTTTATTCAGAGGCAAGTTTTCCTCAATATTTAAGGTTCCCTCAACAACCTGAGCCCATTCAGCTTCAAGAAGCATCTGCAGGGACCCAAGGGGGATGTTAGGTGGAGGATTTTTTCTGACCTCCTGCAATACACGTTGTAAGTATTCGGTTATTTGATATGCGTTGCGGACCACTCTGGTGAGCTCTTCCCTTGGAAACTGGGCTGAGAGAGCAGGGAGGCCGCTGCACTCCACGTGGTTGGTCTGAAAGTAGTCTAGAAAGATCCAGAGAATTCCTGGGCAATCCTTGTCTCTCTGAGTGATTGTTTTCGCTTTGCCATACCAGTCCCCATCTTCACTGCGGAAATTCTGAGCTTCATCGATGATGATGTGTTGAATCTTTTTAAAGTCATTTTTCATGAAGCTTTTCCGGGTCACTGCCTGGCAGATTTTTTTGTCACTGTAAAAATTAAAAAGACACATTCAGGTTTTCTCTGAGTCAATAAAGGAGGAAAATTACTCTATCATACTCCTATGAACACGATACTGTTGTCACAGATCATTTTACCATCTTACTCTCAAGGAACAAGGTGATTCACGGACTTCCCTGGTGGCGCAGTGGTTAAGAATCCACCTGCCAATACAGGGGACATGGGTTCGATCCCTGGTCCAGGAAGATTCCCACATACCACAGAGCAACTAAGCCCGTGCGCCACAACTACTAAGCCGCGCGCTGCAACTACTGAAGCCTGGGCACCCTAGAGGCTGAGCGCCGCAACAAGAGAAGCCACAGCAAGGAGAAGCCCGAGCACCTCAACGAAGAGTAGCCCCCACTGGCCGCAACTAGAGAAAGTCTGTGTGCAGCAATGAAGACCCAGTGCAGCCAAAAATAAATTAATTGGAAAAAAATTGAAAATAATAATAATTTTAAAAAGGAACAAGGTGATTTGGAGGGAATTTAGACTGAACCTCATTTGCTGACAATAAGATCTAACTGCTTGGGACTTCCCTGGCTGCCCAGTGGTTAGGACTGGGTGCTTTCTCTGCCGTGGCCCTGGGTTCAATCCCCATAAGCCATGGGGCGCGGCCAAAAAAAAAAAAGAAGATCCAACTGCTTACCTGATAAATTTCCTCAGAGGCTCGTTCTCACAAATGTAGAGAATTTCATTTGCCTCACAGTGAAACATATTCCTGATCTTCTCCATGATCTTCATGGCCATGATTGTCTTCCCTGAGCCAGGTAAGCCATGGATAAACAACTCTTTGTTCTTGCGGAGGTTTTTTGAGAAGATCTCATACTGCTTGGCTGTGAGCAGATTTAAAACCTCACAGCCAAGCTGGTCACTCAAGAAAGATCTGAAGCCAAGCAAGACAATCACAAGGGACTGCAACAAAGCTTCCATTTGCTGAGTGTTTGCAATGTAATAGGACCTGGGGTAATCAATCAGGGATGCTGCACCCTCTGAGGACTCCGCATTGCTCTCAGGACTCAGGTGGAGGACCTTGGTAATGACACACACATTTCCAGAGTAGCCCCCCAAGTTCACCAGCTTCTGCTTCAGAGTGAAGGCGGTGCTGGTGCAATAGGACTGCTCATCGGCATCCTGCTCCCTGAGAATGGTGTAGAGAATGGGGGGACTGTTCCATGCTATCAGCAGAGCGTCACAGATGACTGCTTGCTTCTCTTTCAAGTTCAGGTCCACAGCCCAGCTTCTAGAAAGGATTAAAATTCCCTGGGAGAATGGATATATTTGCATATTTATTAATTCCTCCAAACCTTCATTCTGTGAACACAGCTCCTTCCAGAGGGATTTGGGAGTACATTGCAGACGTCCTGGTAGCACTAGATATGGAAAGAATTATAAATTTAGTGGCAAAAATCACATTTATTTTAATGATTAATTGTAATTAATCAAAATTACTATACTTACACTTAATTATAATTAATTTTATTAATTATGATGTTACTTATTTTTGTATACATTCTTTTGCCAATATTATTATATTACAGTGAAGGAAAAGAAGCCTTGAAAAGTCTGACACACTTCATCTAAGCCTATGTGCTTATTACATTTATGACCTTGGAAAATTCCTTAGCCTCTCTAAGACTCTGTTCCCTCATCTGTAAAACAAACAAAAATCCACATGTACAAAAATAGCACATCTCTTATGGTGAGGAATAAATGAAATAGCATAAAGGTATCTGCTCATTGTAGCTGCTTGAGAAATGTTAGTTCTCTTTCCCTTCCTACTCTTAAAGCACCTGAATCTCAAAGTGTCCCTTAACAGTCCCCATTGATGGAGGTAGGATCAGCCCTCCCAGGAAGAAGGTGCTCATTAAATATCTGTGGAGAAGATGGAGCTATGAAAACTTTACTAGGAGGGACCTCTGTGCAGCCCTCCACTGGGAGATCCTAAGATTAGTCTCTGAGATAACTCTCCTTAAGCATCACTCACTTACAGATCTATGTAATAATGCATCTATCACAAGAGTCTACAAGAGAAATATGTTAATATAAATGTTTCAGACATTACATGAAATTCCTAAAAATCTTATATGTTCTATTATAATGTTATAAGGCATAATTCTAGTTATTACTTTAAAATATATATCTCAGAAATAACTAAATTTCCTTGTCAATTGCATTATTATGAACTTTCATCAAATAATTAGCTGTGGTCATTTTTAAGTCTTTTGTCATTTACAGACAGTTCTGGGTGTACTCTGATGCTTTTGCAAAAATGTTACTATAAAAGGTTTTCATCTTCAAGGAATTCATAGATAAGACTCTGACAAGTACAGGTCTCTGGTAATTGACTATACTGCTGAACTGAATGAATAAGCATTTTCAGAACTCTAATGGAAAACTGATGAATTCATAAAAGTGCTAACAAAAGATCAAGTTAAAAAAATTAATTACATGGGACTGAGTGAACTGATGAGGATGATTATAATTTTTGTGACTTTGAATAAAAAATGTTAAAAAAGTAATTTAAAAATCTTTAAAGAAAAGTATCTATGGGTTGGTTTTTTTTGTTTGTTTTTTTTTTTGCGGTACGCGAGCCTCTCACTGTTGTGGCCTTTCCCATTGCGGAGCACAGGCTCCGGACGCACAGGCTCAGCGGCCATGGCTCACGGGCCCAGCCGCTCCGCGGCATGTGGGATCCTCCCGGACCAGGGCACTAACCCATGTTCCCTGAATCGGCAGGCGGACTCTCAACCGCTGCGCCACCAGGGAAGCCCTATGGGTTCATATTTTATGGAATCTTTTAAAAATCAAAATGTATATTAATGTTTTTCAAAACCATTTCAGTATATTAGAAGACAATCATAAAATTTTTTCTGCATAAATGTATAGAAATGATGGATTATAGTAATAACTCTCTTAATGTTTATCCATCCTTTCGTTCTTGGAGTTCTGTCTTTGCGTCTTCATTCACAAGTAAGATTAGTCTGAATTTTTCTTTTTTATGCTATCTCTGTCAAGTATTGCAAATACTGTTACTCCCATTTTAAAAATAACCTGGGAATTTTCATTCTTTTTCTATGGCTCTGGAAAAGTTTAAATAGTGTTGGAAGTGTTTATTCCTCAAATGTTTGGTACAATTCCTGGAAAATTGATTTTTTTATACCAGAATAATAGGTTATCACTCTATGAGGATAAAGCCCAGTATTTTGTTTTTAGATATAATTTATTCCATGATAATAAGCTCTACTAAAACAGAGTTTACTGAGTTTAGAGAGTAATTACCAACGTTTATGTTTACTCTTGGATCTAATACTGTTTATTGTGGACAGTTTTTAAAATATAAATTTGATATGCAAGCGAATGCAAAGACCTCAATTAGGTAAGGTGAAAAATAAAATCTTAAATTGAGCAGTCATTATTTATTAACTTAATGGTCCTCAATAGATATTTACACATATATAGGACGTTTATGCATCAGATTCTAGTGCCAGATAAGCCATTGATTTACTTCATAGAGTTGATCAAGTGGTTCTTCCTCTCCAGAAGTGTAGAAAGAGGACAACAATGGACTCATAGCTAAAGCATATCATGGTGGGAGCAAAGGATGAGAGCAGAGGACAGGCACTGTCCTTGGTTCTGAAACGTGATTTCACGCTTTTACACGACTGTTTCTCCTAAACCCAAAACATGTTCATGGATGTTGTAATTGATCTTCATTTTATTTGTTTTGTGCTCCACCTTGATATAAAACATAACAGTTTATCTCCCCTTATCCTAACATAGAAACTGGCTGGTGTCAAGTAGGCAAACCATAGTTACTACCTGGAAATAAGAGTTGCTGGAGATCCTTCTTATGTTCCAGGCCTTTCTTGGAGTACACTGGTCTGCTAAGAGGAGGCCCGCTAGACAGACTCAGCTGAGATTCAAAGTCTTTGCACAACCATGTAAAATCTTAACAAAGAAGGGAAATTCATGTTATTCTGACATGTTAGTTCATCTCTTCACCACTGAAAAAGACCTTATGAGTGGGTGTATTATAGACTGTCTAGGTATGACTTGAGACATAATGGCAAGATAACACCCCATTCACCCTGTATGGACAAGTGCCTTCATTGCATATGAAAGTTGCCAAATCCATCATAAAAGAGATGTTATTCGGAAGTTTGAATGTGTTTCCCATTCAATATGTCTTCACCCTCTGTTTCTGGATATCGTTTTGTTTGAATTTCTTTTATGGTACATAGCACATTCTTTTAGTACACCTATCTATGCATATATTTGTGGTGTAAATATTCCCACCATGGACAATTTTAAGCTACCAATATGATGTCACTAAATGCAGAGTTGGGAAGACATGCACCGTAATACACCATTTTATAGTATTTCCATCATATAGATACAGTAGATGTAAATAACCTCACGCATACAGATAATCTTAAAATGTAGTAAATCATTAGGTTTTGTATTTATTAAATTTGTTTTAAATACAATTTATTGAACTGTAAGTTTATAAAACTTAATTTTTAGTAATGACTGTTTAACAACTGGCTCAAAACATTCCTGAAAAGTTAACAAATGGCTCTCGAGCCAGTAAGAGCCAGTTCCAATACACCACTGCAAGGCAATCATCCCCAGACAATTTTCTTTTCATCTGATGTAGGAAATTGCCTTTTATAAGATACTTCATTTGGGCTTCTCATCACCCAACAACATTTTCTCATGTATGGAAAGTAGGATACTTGAAGATTCAAAAAACACAGAACTTAGTGTGTGGGGGAAGTTCAAAGTCATAGGAAACAGAGGGAAACCTGTTTAATATACAGGTTCCAAAGAGGTAGAAAGGACAGGGAGGGAGTTTTCTCCATCT
Organism: Pseudorca crassidens; assembly: GCF_039906515.1. Taxonomy (NCBI): domain Eukaryota; kingdom Metazoa; phylum Chordata; class Mammalia; order Artiodactyla; family Delphinidae; genus Pseudorca; species Pseudorca crassidens. Next base: position 23,462,171 of record NC_090314.1, read on the forward strand.
TACCTGGATCTGTGTCCATCACCATGCTTACCCATTCCTGAGTTGTCAGTTTGCAAATATGCTTGTCCTTCACCATCCAGGAACAGGGAGTTTCTGAGAAAAGTGCACCACAGAATGGCTTCACTCCGATCACACAAGCATAGCCATATAGCTCTCCCCCAGCTAACACATCCAAGATTTTGACTGTGAAATCTATCTGGCGTTGAGACTGGCAAAAATGGACACAAGGTAATTTGTATATTGTGTTTTCTATTTTCTTTTTCAAAGAATCACGGTCAACCTTTTCTTTAGCACATCCCAGAACTTTCTTACTCCTATCATCGACTCCAATACAAAGATAGCCTCCTTCAGTGTTTGCAAATGCAGTGATGTACACTGGAATTATGTTTTTCACATATTCTAGAATGCGTTTTGTAGAGAACTGCTTAAACTCTATGAATTCAGACTCAGGAAAAGGCACGATTTCACCATATTCAAGCTGGTCTTTTTGGAAAACTAGGTAAGTAGGATCCGAGTTATGGAGGTCTTGAGTTATAACCTTGACAACTTTACCAAAAGGTTCTTTCCCCAAGACTTTTGCATTTATTTTCTTGGTTTTCAGGAACTTGAATGCCTCTCTTGAATTCATGAGATGCACAGAAGTGCCGGATCTACAGTATAACGAAGAATTCAGGCTGCAAATGCGGGGCTTAAAGGAACTGTCTTCAGGGAAAGTGTCACTGCTCCAAGACTTAACAAAAATGTAGTAACACCTCCCTTGTTGCTTAGTCTTGAAGAAATCCTGCAAATTTGAAGACAGAATAAGTGTTCTCAAAGACTCTTCTAAATCCTGTCCCATCTCCACAGGATGCTCATCGTTGTTTGTCATTTCCAGCTGAATCACTCCTCCTCCTGAGTTTAATAAAGCACATGCAGCTGTTATGACTTTTGCCTTCTCTTGTTCTCTCTGAATTTTCTGCAGCTTCTTTCTGTTTCTTTCACCAAGAGTTACTTTTCCTACATTGATGACCAAGTCTGGGTAAGATGATTCTACCACCAAAGATGAATTATGTTCCTCCATGTTCATTCTGCAATTGAAACCATTAAAATACATATCATGTTGATGAAGAAGTAGATTGCATAGTATACAAAAGTGCATTTATTAATTTATTAAAAAATATTTATTGAGTTCTTGCTAAGTGCTGGGGGCTGGAAATTAAGTGGTAAATAAAAAATAAGCATAGCCCTGACTCTCAGAGCTTACAGTCTGGACAGGAACATTGAATAGAGTAATTGCAGTAATGTGTGATGCATACCCTGAAAGGAAGCACCAAACAGCAACAATCAACCTAATATGAACAGGGAAGCACTCCTGGAGGAAAGGGCATTTAAACTAAGATCTGAATTAGCCATGTGAAGGAATCTGAGGTTAGGAGGAGTTATTGCATTACAGTCAGAGTGAAAAGTATGTAGGAAGGCGTGAAATCATCAAAGGGATTAGTGTATTGGAATGGTAGAGAGATGTTCAGTCTGGCCAGAACTTAAGAGTGACAGAGGACATACACTGTTGGTGGGAATGTGAATTGGTGCAGCCACTTTGGAGAACAGTATGGAGGTTCTTCAAAAAACTAAAAATAGAGTTGCCATGTGATCCTGCAATCCCACTCCTGGGCATATATCGGGAAAAAACTATAATTTGAAAATATACGTGCACCCCAATTTTCATTGCAGCACTATTTACAATAGCCGAGGTATGGAAACAACCTAAATGTCCATCGACAGTTGAATGGGTAAAGAAGATGTGGTACATATATTCAATGCAATACTACTCAGCCATAAAACAGAATGAAATAATGCCATTTGCAGCAACATGGGTGGACCTAGAGATTATCATACTAAGTGAAGGAAGTCAGACAGAGAAGGACAAATACCGTATGATATCACTTATATGTGGAATCTAAAATATGACACAAATGAACCTACCTACAAAACAGAAACCAACTCACAGACATAGAGAACAGAACTGTGGTTGCCGGGGAGGGGCGGGAAGGAATGGACTGGGAGTTTGGGATTAGTAGATGCAAACTATTACATACAGAATGGATAAACAACAAGGTCCTACTGTATAGCACAGGGAACTATATTCAATATCCTATGCTAAACTGTAATGGAAAAGAACATGAAAAAGAATATATATATGTATAACTGAATCACTTTGCTGTACAGTAGAAATTAACACAACATTGTAAATCAACTATACTTCAATAAATTTTTTTTTTTTTTTGCTGTACGCGGGCCTCTCACTGTTGTGGCCTCTCCCGTTGCGGAGCACAGGCTCCAGACGCGCAGGCTCAGCGGCCATGGCTCACGGGCCCAGCCGCTCCGCGGCATGTGGGATCTTCCCGGACCGGGGCACGAACCCGCGTCCCCTGCATCGGCAGGCGGACTCCCAACCACCGCGCCACCAGGGAAGCCCCAATAAAATAAATTTTTTAAAAAAGTTTACACTGAGCTAAAAAAAAAAGAGTGACAGAGGATGTGAGATGGGAAGTGGTGAAAGAGGAGACCTGAAAGTTAGAAAAGGGCTGCTGCTTACAACAGTGGAAAGCCAAAGAAGGATTTTAAGGAAGGGAGTGACATGAACACATAGACATTTTATTATTTTATTTATTTATTTATTTGGCTGCATTGGATCTTTAGTTGTGGCATGCAGGACCTTTCACTGTGGCATGGGCTCTTTGCTGTGGCACACGGGCTTCTCTCTAGTTGTGGCATGCAGGTTTTCTCTCTCTGGTCATGGCGTGCATGGTCCAGAGTGTGTGGTCTCTGTAGTTTTTGGCACGTGGGCTCTCTCACTGAGGCACGCGAGCTCAGTAACGGTGCGCGGGCTTAGTTGCCCAGCGGCATGTGGGATCTTAGTTCCCTGACCAGGGATCGAACCCACGTCACCTGCATTGGAAGGTGAATTCTCTACCACTGGACCACCAGGGAAGTCCCTAGACATTTTAAAAGACACATTAATGTAGAAGAACAGATCCATGGTTGCCAAGGGTTATGGGGAGGGAAGGGTGTGACTACAAAGGGATAACACAAAGGAATTTGTTGAGGTGATGAAACTGTTCTGTTTCCTGATTGTGGTTGTAATTATATGAATCTATTCATGTGTTAAAACTCATAGAGCTGCACACCCAAAAAGTTAATTTTTTTGCATGATAAATTATTAAGGGGGGGCACATTATTAATTACAGGTGGAGAACTAATTAGAGAGGAGCAAACCAGTAGGGAGGGTTTTGCAGTAATCCGGGTGAGAGATGATGGTAGCCTGGGCCACAGTTGGGGCCATGGGAATGAAGAGATGTGAGTATATCTGAGAGACATTTAGAAAATAAAATTAACATGGCTCTGTATTGAACAGATAGAGATCAGGAGAAAGGATTAAAATTTAGTAAGTGGGTTTTGGCTTGGGCAACTGGGTGGTTAGTGGTACCACTTATTGGCAAAAGATCAATGATTATTGAAGGTGGGTGATTGATAAGTGGAGATTCACTCTCCTATTCTCTCCTTCTCTCTATTTTTGTGCATATTTGAAAAGTTTCCATAATAAGTTTTAAAATTGACTTCATCTATTAACTGGGTGGTGGACATATTGGTGTTCATTATATTGCTCTCTGTATTTTTCTGTAAGTTTGAAATTATTCATGACATAAAAAAGAAAACTTTTGCCTCCAAAAAATTTTTAAAGGCGAGTAGGGCATATGAATTTAGATTATTAGTAAGAAAGTGGTTGAACTTTTGGATTATGCATTCTTAGGTGGATAGGGTGGAAAACAAAGATGGCCAGGGCAGAAGGTGGATCTGAGAAATGGGGAAAAAGAAGGATCAGTGGATTCTAAGATTTTTGATGTCAAAAAAACACTTGTATTTGGGAGTGATTGAGCAAATCAGTAAAACTCAACAGTACCATAGTGAGGAGAGGGCCCTTAAAACTCTTAGGGATGTGTTGCAACCTACAGTCATTTTTCTCTCTTGCTTGATTATATACTGAAGCATGCCATCGAAACATTTCATTTATTAACTTTTTAGCACAGGAAACATTCAATGAGCACTCACTGTGGGCACACAAACTGCTGTGAGAGACACAAAGAATCTGACTGCTGGAGATGTATGGTTTAGGGTCCATCAGATTACCATGATATGGCTTAAACGATATGTGGAGAAAAACCCATAGCCCTAATCCCTATATTGGTAAGAGAGAAAAATTTAAACAGAGTGACTCTCATCAACATTGAAAGAACTTAGAAAAAGAACCAGATTGCAAAGGAACACAAAAGAAAAGGAATAATAGATGGAAGGGCAGACGGAAGTTGGAAAATTAAAAAGGAATTATTTGATTAATTAACAAGATGGAGAGTTTTGTTTTTGTTTGTTTTGCTTTTTGCTTATTTGGTTTTTGTTTTTTAGACAAGCCACTAGCATCTTTATTATTTATTTATTTATTTTAAATTTTATTGGAGTATAGTTGATTTACAATGTTGTGTTAGTTTCAGGTGTACAGCAAAGTGATTCAGTTATACATATACATATATTCACTCTTTTTCAGATTCTTTTCCCATATAGTTTATTACAGAATACTGAGCAGAGTTCCCTGTGCTATACAGTAGGTCCTGGTTGATTATCTATTTTATATATAGTAGTGTGTGTATGTTAATCCCAAGGTCCTAGCATTTTTATTATTTAAAAAGAACTCTGCACAAACAAAAGGGTTAGATAGGGGAAACTCTTCAGGACCTAGGGCTTGATAAACAGCTCTTAGAGGATACCCAAAGCACAATCTGTAAAAGAAAAACAATCATTAAATTGGACTTCGTCAAAAATTTAAAACTTTTGCCATGCGAAACCTCCTATTAAGGAAATGAAAAGACAAGCTACAGACTGGGAGAATATATTTGCAAATCACATATCTGACAAATATCCGAAATCTAGAATATATAAAGAACTCTAAAATTCAGCAAACTAGGAATAGAGGGAAACTTCCTCAACTTGATAAAGAACATTTATTTAAAAGATCTATAGCTAACATCACACTTAATGGTGAGAAACTAGATACTTTCCCACTAAGATCAGGAACAAGGCAAGCATATCCCCTCTCACCACTCTTATTCAACATAGTACTGGAAGTCCTAGTTAATGCATTAAGACAAGAAAAGGAAATAAGAGGTTTACAGATTGGGAAGGGAAAAGTACAGCTGTCTGCATTCACAGATGACATGATTATCTCTGTAGACAATTCCAAAGAATCAACAAAAAAAAAAACCCACAAAAAACCAAAAAAAAACCCTTGGAACTAATTAGCAATTATAGCAAGGTTGCAGAATACATGATTAGTATACGAAAGTCAATTGCTTTTTTATATACCAGCAATGAACAACTGGAATTTTAAATTTAAAACATAATGTCACTTACTTTAGAACAACAACAAAAAAAAGAAATGACATACTTACGTATAAATCTAATAAGACATATACAAGTTCTAAGGAGGAAAATGACAAAACTCTGTTGAAGGAAATCAAAGGAGAGCTAAAGAAATGAAGAGATAGTCCCATGTGCATGGATAAGAAGATTCAATATTGTCAAGAAATCAGTGCTTCCCAATTTGATCTATAGACTCAGTGCAATTCAAATCAAAATCCCAGCAATTATTTTGTGAATATCAACAAACTGATTCTAAGGTTTACATGGAAAGGCAAAAGACCCAGAATAGCCAACACAATATTGAAAGAACAAAGTCAGAAGACTGACCAAACCAACTTCAAGACTAACTATAACGTTGTAGTGATAAAGACAGTGTGATGTTGATGAAATAGATCAGTGGAACAGATAAGACAGCCCAGAAATAGCCTCATACAAATATATTCAACTGATCTTTGACAAAGGGGAAAAGGCAATTCAATGGATAAAGGAGAGTCCTGTCAACAAATGGTGCAGAAAACAATGGACATCTACATGCAGAACTATGAGTCTAGATACAGACCTATACCTTTCACAAAAATTAACTCAAATGGATAATAGACCCAAATGTAAAATGCAAACCCATAAAACTTCTAGAAGATGACATAGGAGGCAATCTAGGTGACCTTAGCTTTGGTAGTTAGTGACTTTTTAGATACAACTCCAAAAGCATGATTCATGAAAAGAACTGATACGTTGGACTTCATTAAAATTATAAACTTCTGCTCTGCAAAAGACACTGAAGAAAATGATAAGGTAAGCCACAGGCTGGGAGAAAATTTCTTTAAAACATATATCTAATAAAGGATTGGTATCCAAAACATACAAAGAACTCTTAAAACTCATCAATAAAACAAACAACCCAATTTTTTTAAATGGGTAAAATATCTGAACAGACACCTCACCAAGAAGATATACAGATGGGAGAGTTCCCTGGTCGTCCAGTGGTTAGGAGTCCTCGCTTTCACTGCTATGGGCCTGGGTTCGATCCTTGGTTGGGGAACTAAGATCCTGCAAGCCATACTCACGGCCAGAAAGAAAAAAAAAAAGAAGATACACAGATGGCAAAGGAGTATGTGAAAAGATGTCCACATCATATGTCATTGGGGAATTGCAAATTAAAACAACGATGAGCTACCACAGCATACCTATTAAAATGGCTAAAATCCAAAACACTTACAACACCAAAAGTTGATGAGTATGTGGAGCAACAGGAACTCTCATTCTTTGCTGGTGGGAATGAAAAATGGTACAGCCACTTTGGAAGACAGTTTAGTTGCTTCTTACAAAATTAAACATATTGTTACCATATGATCTGGCAATAGTGTTCCTTGGTATTTACCCCAAAGAGTTGAATACCTATGTCCACAAAAACCTGCACATGAATGTTTATAGTAGCTTTGCTCATGATTACCAAAATTTGGAAGCAACCGAGATGTTTTTCAACAGATGAATAGGTAAACAATGTGTGCAAGGAGACAAGAACAGTCATTTTAGCACTGTCTGTAACACCAAATTTTGGAAATAGCCTAACTGTCCATCAATAATGAAATAAGGAAATGAAACGTGGTAATATTTGCTGAAAGGAGTATTGTGAGCCACTTGAAGAGAATAAACGAAAACACACACACAATGACACAGATATCAGAAACAAAATGTAGAGTTAAAAAATCAAGTTGCAGAAATATACATATAACATTAAACAATTTAAATAAGCTAAAAATGCACACAACAATATTACATATTATTCCTGTATGTGTGTGTGTGTAAAACAATGTGTGTTAAAAACAGAGTAGAAGAGGGCTTCCCTGGTGGCGCAGTGGTTGAGAGTCCGCCTGCCGCTGCAGGGGACACGGGTTCGTGCCCCGGTCCGGGAAGATCCCACATGCCGCGGAGCGGCTGGGCCCGTGAGCCATGGCCGCTGAGCCTGCGCGTCCAGAGCCTGTCCTCCGCAACGGGAGAGGCCACAACAGTGAGAGGCTCACGTACCGCAAAAAAAAAAAAATAGTGTAAAAGATATACAGTAACTCAGAATGTTGGTTGCTTCTGAGAAAAGGAGAGAAAAATGAAACTGGAAATAGAAGGCAAAGAGAACCTCAAACTTATCTACAATATTTTACTTATTGAATTTTTTAAAAGCTTGAAGTAACTATGGCAAGATGCCAGCAGTTGTCAATTTGAGGTAATGGAGTAACAAAAATTGGGGATAACAAAAGAAGAGTTTTTTAGATTTGTTTTTTGTACTTAAAGTTTATTATTATTGCTATTATTAAACACACACACAAACACACACACACACACACACAGACCCAAATTGGGTTTAGCCCAGAATACAAGATTAGACAATACAAGAAAAACCATTAATTAATAAAAAAGTCATAGGAACATTAATAGAAAGTCAAAATTATCTCAATAAATACAAACATTTGTTTGATAATATATATTTACAAAGTACTCTAGAGAAGCATTATTTAAGAAGAGTAGCAGGGGGGTATTTTAATCTTAGTTTTAAGGCAACATCTCACACACACACACACACACACACACACACACACACACCCCTGAGTCTTTAATCTTGGAGTCTTTTTTCTTCACGAAATTCTTGGATTTTAATTTATTTTTTACTTGGGGTATAGTTGTTTCACAATGTTGTGTTAGTTTCTACTGTAAAGCGAAGTGAATCGGCCATATGTATACATACATCCCGTCTTTTTTGCATTTCCTTTTCATTTAGGTCTCCACAGAGCACTAAGTAGAGTTCCCTGTGCTATACAGCAGGTTCTCATTAGTTATTTATTTTATACATATTAGTGTATAATCTTAGAGTCTTAAGGTAACATCTCACACACACACACATATTAGTGTATAATCTAAGAGTCTTAAGGTAACATCACACACACACACACACACACACACACACGCACACCCCAAAAAAACCCGAGTCCCGCTCTCCCGCGCTCAACACGCACAAACGAGTCCTTCCCTCCCGGGCTCACTGCTCGCACTTGAGCACTCCTGCCCTTCGGCTCTGCGCCTGCGCCCTGCACCTCCCCCACCTGGCGTTTTGGTTTGTCTTTTTCTGCTTCCCCGCCCCCAACCGGAAGGGTTTCTTGAGCGTGCGTGCGCGCGCAGCTTGGGAAAAGCTAGTCTGAGAAGCAGAGCCTCTGCGTGTGGGCCCAAGGGGAAGAATGGAATGGGGAAGGGTTATGAGTCCCCGGGGCTGAGAAAATTGGAATCCACAAACAAACAAACAATCAGACCCTGGACAGAGGAGACCCACAACCTCAGACCTGGCTCTGTCTGCCCCAGGCATTATGCTATCTTGTATTTCAAAGATGAAGACTCAAACCAGAGAAGTTATGACCTGCTCAGGATTAGATGACCTTCTCTGACTTCTTTCTTTTCCCCACATCAATGCTGTAAGTATACTCTCTAGTAGTTTGTCCTCATTTAATTTGGGTCTAAAAAATCATCTTACATCTATGGCTGCAGTAATAAAAACATATTTATGTTGTAAAAATGAGTATGGCAGTTGATGTCTGCAAGATACCCAGAATATCTGTAGGTGTTGCCTGTGTCTAGGAAAATAAGTATCTATTATCACAGATGATTTTTTTCCTATTATAGAGTGGTAAATTTCTCAACCATCCACTTGCTGAATTATTCCTAATTTTACATTCATTCGTGCCCTATCTCCAAAAAGATTAGAAGAAGCAACTTGTTAAAGTTGGGAAGTTGCTGTACAGTATAAACTAATACACTATTGTAAAGCAACTATACTCCAATGAAAATAAAAAAAAAAAATTATTCACAATAGCCAAGATGTGGAAACAACCTAATTGTCCATAAGTAGATAAAGAAAATGTGGTGTGTATATATGATGGAATATTACTCAACCATAAAAGGAAGGAAATATTGCCATTTGTGACAACATGGATGGACCTTGAGGGTATTATGCTAAGTAAAATAAGTCAGAAAGACAAATGCTGTATGATCTTACTTATATGTGGAATCTTAAAAAATGACAATAAACTGAACTCATAGAACAGATCGGTGGTTGCCAGAAGTGAGGGAAGGGAGGGTGAAATGTGTTAAGGTGGTCAAAAGGTACAAACTTCCAGTTATAAATAAGTCCTGGGATATAATGCACAGCATGGTGACTACAGTTAAGAATACTTTACTGTATATTTGAAAGTTGCTAAAAGAGTATATCTTAAAAGTTCTCATCATAAGAAAAAAATGTAACTATGTGTGGTCACAGATGTTAACTAAACTTTTTGTAGTAATCACTTTGCAATATATACATATATCAAATCATTGTGCTGTATACCTTAAAGTAATACAGTGTTACATGTCAGTTATATCTCAGTAATAATAATAAAAAGACTTAGAGAACTTTCTATTAAAAAAATACATAAATAAAAAATAAAGTTGGGCAAGTTATTTTCCAGTGCTTTAATAAATGTTGGTAAACAAAATAACTAAATGAATTTTTGACACACTTGCAAAATATAACCTGGAAAATCCAACTAGGTCAGAGCTTCCGGGTCAATATATTTTAAAGTTTTTTTCTGAAAATGAAAGTGTATACATTATGAAAAACAAGAAAACCCTTTCCGTAGAGATCAACCAATTGGGTACCTGACAAAGAATCCTTTGTCACAGTCACCCCTTCCCACCAAGACTCTAGCTCCTCCCTGTCCCATCTGAAAGTTTGTTTCCAGATAGTTCGTTGATCAGTCCACCTTATAACTCTCTATAGCACTGTCTCAGACCTCTGTCAGGTTGTCTGGCTGGAATCCTGCATCCCTGGCCTCAGCTAGAAGGTGAGTCCCATCTAAGGGCCAGTTCTCCTGTCTATTTCACTTAAGAAAAATGTGGGCATAACAGGTCCACCTCAGCCTCTCTTGCCTAAAGTAGATATATCTGGAAGGGTCTCTAGCCGCAGGGTGGATTTTTATCTTAGGGTTCTGTGGTCGTTTTTTCAGCCCATCTTTTCTGTTGAACAGGCATGGCTCAGGTCTCTCCAGGTAGTCTCTACCTACCTAGCGAATTAGAAGATTCCTTAGGGTCTGGGTGCTGAAAACACCTGAGTCCTGACCTGTTTGGGTGTCTGCAGCTTAACAAAAGCAAGCCCAGAAGAAATTTTTATTTCCTTAAGAAGGGAAAGGAGAATGTTCCCCGCCTTTTTAAACCTGGTTTCCTGAAACCAAAGGTAAACATGCTTCTGTCTTTTAGGTTTCAGTTTCTCAGAAAACTAATTAGAAGGCATTTGCCTCTTAGTGGCCGTCTTTCCAGCCTCAAGGGCGGGGGGCGGGGCTGAATATTGCCTTTCTATCAATAGAAATTTGTCCTTTTAATAAGTAGGTGAAAAGTGAGTTAGTTCTGGCTTGAAACTTTAAACTTCTTGGAGAACAAGACTACAGAAAAACCTGTTTGGATACACATCAAACTATTATTAAGGATTTCACCCTGGGGAGTAGAATTGGAAAGGAAGATGGTAAGGGGAGGAGAAATTGTTATTTTGTACATTATGCCTGTATTACTCGAGAAATGTTTAATGCAATAAGGAAAAGAAAGCAGTGCTAGAGTCAGATAGGTAATTAAGCAGTGCATCTCGTTGACCTTCTCACTTAATTTTTCTGGTAGCCTCTATAAGCCCAACAGTTGCAGTTAAATCCTGTTGAAACTGCTGCTGGGTTTCCTGTTATTGATTTGACTGCTAATACTGTTAGTATTGTTTTGATTAAGTTTCTTCTACTTACTACTTTGATCTGCAGCTTCCCTCTACAGCCTACACAAATCACAGTCCCCTGGAGCTCTTTTTTGGTTTCTTTTGGGTAGCCATCCTTATAGACTGCAAAAATTATTACAGTATAGACTTAGCAATCTTTTTTTTTTTTTTTTTTTGCTGTACGCGGGCCTCTCACTGTTGCGGCCTACTCCCGTTGCAGAGCACAGGCTCCGGACGCGCAGGTTCAGTAGCCATGGCTCACGGGCCCAGCCTCTCCGCGACATGTGGGATCTTCCCGGACCGGGGCACGAACCTGTGTCCCCTAGCATCGACAGGCGGATTCTCAACCACTGCGCCACCAGGGAAGCCCAGCAATAATTTTTAATATTGAGAAAAGGTGTCGTGCACCAAAGGGAATTGACTGGCCCTTCTCGTTCTTATTATGACTGCGAGACACCCTTCAGCAATAACCATCAGGAACCTTTGAAAAAAATAAAGGGTTATTACTTACAGGATCTGGAAATACACAGCAGACCTGGGGCCACACAGCGAGGTTGTGGGTAGAGAGAAAAGGAGAACATGCTGGCCTGGGGTTCCGCTTTCTCTGGGGTGGAGGATGGGAGCTTAGAGTTTGGCGGGCTCCCTATTGGTGAACTTGAAACATAAGGGCGGAAATTTAAAACAGGAAGAAATTTAAAAAAAGCAGAAAACAGCGACCCACGGGGAATTCCCTGGCGCTCCAGTGGTTGGGACTCAGTGTTTTCACTGCCAAGGGCTTGGGTTCAATCCCTGGTCAGGAACTAAGATCCCACAAGCCGTGTGACCAAAACAGACAAAACACAGGGGCTTCTCTGGTGGCGCAGTGCTTGGGAATCCGCCTGCCGATGCAGGGGACGCGGGTTCTTCCCTCGGGGCGGCTGGGCCGGTGAGCCATGGCCGCTGAGCCTGCGTGTCCGGAGCCTGTACTCTGTGGCAGGAGAGGCTGCAGCAGTGAGACGCCCGCGTACTGCAAAAAAAAAAAAAAAGACAAAACACAAAGAAAGTCCAGCAACCCAAATGGTCAGTTATGAAATCAACCAAGCTCACAAAAACAAAAGAGCCTCCTCATTGCCGGGAGGTGGCTGGCAGTGTGTTTAATCAAGATAGACATCTTTGAAATGAGTAAGGAAAGAAAAAACGTCAACTATCAGGTTCTACACTACAACCAAATAATTAGTTCCCAGTCTTGGCTGCTCATCAGAACCTTTCAGCACACTTTTTAAAAATGCAGATTCTAAATTTTTTTTTTAAATAAAAATAAACTAAAGGTCTTCCCTGGTGGCGCAGTGGTTGAGAGTCTGCCTGCCGATGCAGGCGACACAGGTTCGTGCCCCGGTCCGGGAAGATCCCACATGCCGCGAAGCGGCTGGGCCCGTGAGCCATGGCCGCTGAGCCTGCGCGGCCGGAGCTTGTGCTCCGCAACGGGAGAGGCCACAACAGTGAGAGGCCCGCGTACCAAAAAAAAATAAATAAATAATAAAAAAAAATAAACTAAAAATTTTTTAAAAAGAGAAAAAAACGAATAAAAAAGCGGGTTCTCAGGCTTCTCCCCAGACACGATGCAGCAAACAATGAATCTGTATTTTTAAGATTCCCAGGTGATTCTATGGTCAGCCAGGTTCAGGAACTACTGGACTCCCATATTTCCTGTCTCCCATTGTTACAATCTTTCAGCTCACTATTCATGGTGAATTGTCCTAGAAATTACTACCATTACAGACTGCCACACAAATCCAGTTTGTACCAAATCTGGTTCTAATATGGCGAGCATTATCACTTCATGACATTGCCTACATGTGGCAAACAGAGCAGGTAATAATCTGATTGCACAAAAGCAATACATCCCACAAATTGTCCCAGAGACACAGCATTTTTTAAAAAAGTTATACCTGAGACGTGTCCAGTGAGAAAAACTCAGCAGGGTCCAGGGGATGTCTTTTTGTTTTTTAGTAATTAACAATTGGATTTATTGCCATTTCTTCACATTTTTCTCTTATCTCTCTACAAGGTATCTTGGTTTATATCAGAAATGAAAATCAAAGAAGTACATATTATATATAAATAGTACATTATTAATAGTGTACATTTTTGTATAATGTTTTTATTTGGAAACAATTTCAAACTGGCAGAAAATTTGCAAGTACAGTTGTAAATAACTTTTTCTTGAATTATTCGAAAGTAAATTACTAACCTGATTTCCCATTATCCCTGAACACATTATTCTACATAACCACAAGACAGTCATCAAAGTCAGGAAATAAACACTGATATATTATTACTATCTAATCTCCAGGGCATGTCTTAACAGCCACCATTTACAGAGGATTTAGTATTAGGCCAGCATTTCATAGTACCCCTGTGTTGGGGTTCAGAGTAGGCTGCCCCAAGATATGCCACAATGGCATATTGATTATTCTGAGTGAAAACTACTTGAGAAACAGGTGGTGGGGGAAAGACTGATATTAAAAAAAACATTCTGACCACCCCACCCCCCCGTTTTCCCCCAGAAAGTAGAAAAGAAATCTCCCGTGTCAAAGTATCCTCCCTATACCAGGAGATTAGAAAGTATCCTTATCACCAGTTAAGGAATTCAAGGCTAAGAAAGCCGAATAAGCAAACTCTGTTCCTTCCTGAGTCGGCTACCCCAAGCACAAACCCCTTTGTTAAATCTTCACAAATAATTGTTTCTCTGCCTAAAAATGTTATATGAACAGCCTTCTTTGGTCGCTTGGGGAGGCATTTCTATGAGACCTCTCTGCATTCTAATTAATTTTTTTTCTCCTGTTAATTTGTCTTGTGTCAATCTTCAGCTAAAAGAACTCGAGGGGTAGGGGGGAAATTTCCCCCTTCCCAACATCTCTTATACCTAGGAAGAAACTAAGCTTCAGAAAGGTTAAGTAGCAGTGTTTCATCACATGCCAGGCACTGAGAATTTAGTGGTGGTTTAATAGCTACTGTTTGTCGACACTTGGATTTTGTACCAAGCACATGGAACACAGCATTGAATCTTTATGACAACCGTCTGAGACATGGCTATATTATTATTTCCATTTTATGTAAGAAAGAGCAGTTAACCTGCCCAGATCACATTTGGGTACCTGAGGCTATATTTGAACCTTGTCACATTTGGCTCTGAAACCCACACAAGTACATGGGTACTTCCTCCAAGCTCAGTCTGATGGATGTTGTGGTCATTCCTGGGTAGCACTGTAAGTAGTGAGTGGGTGTTCTTCCTGTAATTCAGTCACAGCCTCCACCCATTTCAACAGTCAATACAACGTTTCCTAAATGATCTCCAAATTCCAGTCTTAGGCCCCTGCCCTAAAGCTGAGAGGGGCCTAGGATCTGGAATTTTAACAACCACACCAGGTGATTCTTATCAGGAAAATTTGGACAACACTGTTTAGGTAGCTTTGAATGAACAGAGTCTGTTTTACAGACCTCCTGCATTGTGTGCCTGGCAACAGGCACCCTTGAGGGAGGGCACAACCACCAATGGCAGCTTCTCACACTGACCTGTGGGGAAATGAGGGGAGAAGAATGCGTCTGTCCTAATCATGTTACTCTGTTGCTGAGTTGCCTAAAATGTCTTCACTCCACCCCTACCTCCGTATGTGATGGAGTTTGGTGAAGAGCTTCTGTATCTTTTACTTGCCCATCATCATCTTTCTTTCTGTAGGCGTGAATTCAGGTGGGTTTGGCTAAGAAATCAACTGGAACGTTAGAGGATCTGCTGTGCCGGGAATCACCCCTCCTTAGGCTGTAATGTGGACAGTGTCTCAGTGGGAAACTGCAGAGTGGGAAGGGGCCTCCAGAACAACTGACCCCAACAGGATGCAAAACACAGTGTATACTATGATTACAACTTTGCTAAAATATATCTGCCGATGGACTAACACTGGAAATGAATAAGCAAAAGTGGAAGCAGCTGTATGATACAGCGGTAGGAAGGAGTTTTCTCATTCTCTACCTTTTTTTTTTTTTTTTGGCCATATCACACAGCTTGTGGGACCTTAGTCCTCAGACCAAGGATCAAACCTGGGCCTTCAGCAGTGAAAGCATGGAGTCCTAATCTCTGGACCACCAGGGAATTCCCTGTCATTGTCTACTTTTTTTTTTTTTAACATCTTTATTGGAGTATAATTGCTTTACAATGGTCTGTTAGTTTCTGCTTTATAACAAAGTGAATCAGCTATACATATACCTACACCCACATATCTCCTCCCTCTTCCATCTCCCTCCCACCCTCCCTATCCCACCCCTCTAGGTGGTCACAAAGCACAGAGCTCATCTCCCTGTGCTATGCAGCTGCTTCCCACTAGCTATCTGTTTTACATTTGGTAGTATATATATGTCCATGCCACTCTCTCACTTCGTCCCAGCTTACCCTTCCCCCTCCCCGTGTCCTCAAGTCCATTCTCTATGTCTGCGTCTTTATTCCTGTCCTGCCCCTAGGTTCTTCAGAACCTTTGTTTTTTTTTTTAGATTCCGTATATATGTGTTAGCATACGGTATTTGTTTTTCTCTTTCTGACTTCACTCTGTATGACAGACTCTAGGTCCATCCATCTCCCTACAAATAACTCAATTTCGTTTCTTTTTATGGCTGAGTAATATTCCATTGTCATTCTCTACTTTTTAATCTTTCTGTAATGTCATTATATAGATCTCATAATGAAAGATATATATATATTTAAATTATTTTATTTATTTATTTATTTTAATTTTGGCTGTGTTGGGTCTTCGTTGCTGCACGCAGGCATTTCTCTGCGGCGAGCGGGGGCTCCTCTTCATTGTGGTGTGCGGGCTTCTCACTGCGTGGCTTCTCTTGTTGTGGAGCACAGGCTCTAGGCACGTGGGCTTCAGTAGTCGTGGCTCGCAGGCTCAGTAGTTGTGGCGCACGGGCTTAGTTACTCTGCAGCATGTGGGATTTTCCCAGACCAGGGCTCAAACCCGTGTCTCCTGCATTGGCAGGCGGATTCTTAACCACTGCGCCACCAGGGAAGCCCCTATGAAAGGTATATTTTTAAAGTTTCTTACTGTAGAAATCACTTTTCCCTAAACATTTCTGTTATGTGAGTCATTTTTGTTATCATACAGATTTTGTAGAAAAGTTTTAGAAGCTAACAAGAGCCATGTTGCTTAATATCACAAATATTCCGAGTATATCCAATCCTAGTCTCCATATCAAAGCAAATAAATTACTGTTAACATGGAGACTCATGCATTTAACTTTGACGTGCAGGAAGGCAGAATAGCAAAGAGGCTAAAGTAGACTTTGGAGTCAGGCAGACATGGGTTCAGATCTTGGGTTCAGAATTTACTAGGTGGTCTCAGGCAAGGCACATTTTCCTCAACTGTAAATTAAAGCTAATCAGGGCCAAAATTTATTGAGAGCCTTCCATATGCCAGGCTTTATTTAAATATATTATTTATTTCAACCTTCATCTTTATCTAAGGCATAGGTATGAATTTTATTTCTGTTTTACAAATGAGAAAGCTGAGTCTTAAAGGGGGAAATTAACTTGCCTGAGGTCATTCAGCCGATTAAGAAATACGGTTGGAATTCAAAGCTCTGGTCAATCTGACCCTAGGAGTCAAGCTCTTAACAGGACTTTATCCTACCTTGCTTGAGGCTGCTATACATAATTCAAAGATTGAGGGGATGAGAAAAGATATAAGGTATTTAAAACATTTTGCACAGTATCTGACACATAGTAAGCACTCACTATATGTTAGCTATAATCTTAGATATCAGAGGATACAGGGATGGAGCTGTAGAGGCATTTTGATGTATTAGCCATTGACTGATGGGGTTTATTTGTCATATCTGGCTGTCTTGGAAGGGAGCCCGTGCTTCCCTCATTCCCCCCCACCCAAGACATGCTTCTTCCAAGCTGTATAATTGGGCAAAGAAGACAACTTTCCCTGATTAAAGCAGAGGTGAAGGTGGACTTTAAATGCAAATGGTCTGAGATGATTCTGAAACAATAAACAATAAAAAGAGGATGAACATAGTGGCTGTGTCCTAATTCCTCATTCTTCACTTCCATTTTAGGCTGAGAATGAAAGAAGGAACAAAATTGAAAACTGATCCCATTTATTTCAAAATCATGTCACCTCTGTCAGCTGAAGATACTGAACTAAGAGGCAGCTTGAGTCTCCTTCCGCTTGTGCATGAGGTAGATTCAGAAGGAAAACATTGTCTCTGGAACTTTTAAATGCCCATTCCATTTGAAAACGAGCAAGATAGATGTATATTTCTATATCTATCTTCTATATTTCAAGATAGATGTGTATTTCCCCCCACAAAAGGACTTTGCAAAAAGGAGGAAAATGGGGATTTTACACTAAATCTTGGGAGAAGCCAAGATGCAGCAGCCTCGGAGGGGATTTGCCAGTCCATGTTAGGAGTCCCTGACTTTGGACAGGTCAGGAATATGACCTGAGTCTGATCCTGAGCTTTGCAGAAGAAGAAATTTAGATTTTTCTAGAACGATCAGGAGGCTCTGGGAGAACTGACAGATATTAAGTATAGGAAACAGTATAGACTACTCAGCTGTTTTCACTTGCAGTGGAGGCCAATGCTTTCTAGAGTTGAGAGCTTGACCAAGGATCCTGTTAGCAAACATGAGTATTCTCGCCTTTGGAGAGTATCTTCAGAGTATTTCTACATTCTCAGAGTTGAGATGACTAAATCTATTTAAATGTTATATTTATCCAGCTTGGACACTTACTAGACATGTGCCTTTCAGAAAATTAAATTCTCTGCGCCTCAGTTTTACCATCTATGAAGTGGTGATAACATGTGTGTGGTATACCTCATATGAGTTGTTGTGAGAATGTACACAAAGCATTAGCAAATAGTAGCTGGTTGTAGTAACATCTCAGTAAATAGAAACATACGGTTATTATAAATTTTGTGTTTATTTGAAATTGAAGCTTCTTGAAAATAATTTGATGTTCAGCCTCTCCCAAACCATGGGGAAACTGAGGCAGCTCAGCTTCATAAGAAATCTAGTTTACCTCTCTGGTTCTTCCTCTTTCCATTTCATAGATGGCACAGTCTTTCTTCAAAACAAGTCCTATATGGGAATTCCCTGGCGGTCCAGTGGTTAGGATTCCGCACTTCCACTGCAGGGGGCGTGAATTCGCTCCCTGGTCGGGGGAACTAAGATTCCGCAAGCTACGCAGTGCGGCCAAAAAAAAGAGTTCTATTGATGATTAGAGGTATCCTGCCTTTTCTTTTCTCTGGGATAACACCCTACATTGGTTTCAAGTGATGAGAGCTTTTTATTTACATATAATGTTAAGGTTACATAATTCATGTTCCCATCTGTAATTTTCCAAGTTAGATTCCTCCTCTGAGGTTCTGGGTTATGGTGATGGGCCTTGGTTTTACTCTGCATGCAGACAGCGTGCTCTGAGCCACCTGTTTCTGAGATGCCAGTGCCTCTTTTGTCATCAAAACCTGGTCAGCATTTTGTTCTCTTGTTTAAGGCAACAAATCTGAATGTTGTTATGTACAGTACGAATAAGGTGAATCTTTTATCAAGGTCACCTTTTTGAGCCAGTCATCTCACCTCTGGGGATTCATAAATATACCAAGGAAAGAAAAGGTCATATGCCTGAGTAGAGTATGTGCCTGGCTTGATTTTAATAGTGTAAAATTGCTAGTTACCCAAATTATTAGGAGGATGATTACTGAAATTTTGTATAATCTTCTGGGATATTGTGCAACCATTAAAAATGATCATTTTGAAGACTACACTACAACATGGGGAAATGCCTGCATTAGTCAGCTACTGCTGCAAAACAAACAACAAGCTTAGAATCTCAGTCATACAATAAGTCTTTTTCTCTCACTTCTGCATTTGCAGGTCAGCTGGATTTTGGCTAATCTTGTCGGGATCAGTGGAACTTGGCTCCAGCCATGAGTTGAGTTCACATCTCTCATTCCTCCGTGACTAGTGGGCTGCCCAAGACATCATCTTCACAAGGTGGTAGCAGAAGCCCAAGAGAGCAGACCCAGCACTGAAATGGGTAAAGCCTCTGTACACATCACAACTACTAACATTTCATTGGCTAAATAAAGTCATACAGCCAAGCTGACATCAAGGGGGTGGAAAATATACTCCAGCTGTAATCTCAGGAACTACACATGGTATAGGTGTAGGGAGTGATGAAGTACTGGGAAGAATTATACAGTCTACAACAGTGCCTCACAAAAAGATTACATGGAAAAAACACATGCACAGGATATAAAATTGATTGTACAACTTGATCATAACTATGTAAAAATATTTTTTGCAAGTCAACAAAGAATAGAAATAAATAAGCAAAAATGAAAAAAATCATGACTGGATAACAAGTGGCTAAGAACTGTTTATTTTGCCTCTCTCCATTTCTCAAACTTACATAATATAGTACCTTTCTTTTTTAAAGTAAGTTTTAGAAGCTTCTCACAGCAGGCATGTTATTTCACCAAACAAATTGTTTTATCTATTATATTAAGGGTCTGTAGGAAAAATGTAGAATTCTAAGCACATTCAAGTTAGCCATTTATTCTTAGTCTCCACCAGTTCCTAATCTCAAACTCAAATCTAACAAACTTCCATCAACATGGACCTTCAGCTGTTGCCTAAAAACAGTTTAAATTCCTTTATTCTCTTATTCTCCATTATGGCAGTGTTAATTATTCTCCACACTGACCTCTTTGAAGTCTCCAAAATTAGATATTCATTCTATTGGCTAGAAGCATTGTCCTAGTAGATTCTGATTTTCTGAAAGCAGCAAGTCCATTCAGTAAATAATTACTGAGCACCTGCCATGTTCAAGGTGCTGCACTAGTTACTTTCAGGGAAATAATAAAGATGTGTAAGTGCCATCCTTACTGTCAGGGGTCTCACAGTCTAATGGGAAGAGAAATCTGTACACATACATTTGGGGCCAGAAAGAACAGACTAGAAGAAAGATTCATGAGTTCTCAACCCTGGTGGCACATTGGAATCATCCGGACAACTTTTATTTATTTATTTATTTATGGCTGCATTGGGTCTTCGTTGCTGCGTGTGGGCTTTCTCTAGTTGTGGAGAGCAGGGGCTACTCTTTGTTGTGGTGCGCGGGCTTCTCATTTCGGTGGCTTCTTGTTACGGAGCATGGGCTCTAGGCTTGCGGGCTTCAGTAGTTGTGGCATGTGGGCTCAGTAGTTGTGGCTCACAGTCTCTCGAGCACAGGCTCAGTAGTTGTGGCACATGGGCTTAGTTGCTCCACAGCATGTGGGATCTTCCCGGACCAGGGCTTGACCCCATGTCCCCTGCATTGGCAGGCGGATTCTTAACCACTGCGCTGTCAGGGAAGTCCCTGGACAACTTTTAATAAATACCGTTGCCCAGGCCCATGCCCAGAGATGCTGATTTAACTGGTCTCGTTTCTGGCCTGATCACTGCTATTTTTTAAAGCTCCCCAGATGGTTATAATGAGCAGCCAGTGTTGAGAACCACTGGATTAGGCCTTCTACTTTGAGCCCGACCAAACTGTCTGCATAGAACTGACAAAGACTCTCAAATGCAATATTTAAAACAATTAATTTGTTTTAAAAAATCAATTATTTTATCAAAAATTATACAATGTATGCAAATAGTTCAAAGTCAAATGGCACTGAGGCTTACGACTAAAATTTAGCAGACCCCTGTTCTCTCCATTCCCTCAATCCTCCTCCACTTTTGACTCTTTATTTTTAGAGAATTCACACATTTCCCATTCTCCGAATGTTAACACGTTGGTATCTTTTGCTTCATCAAAAACTAACTAATTGCTGAACTTTATTTTCTCCCATCTAAAAGTACCCTTAAAGCCCCCAAGGAAAGGTAAAAATGATGAAATATCAGGTAGCTGGAGCAACAGGAGTAAGTGGGGAGGTTCTTCTGTTCAATCCAGTATCAGGAGAGCCGACCACTAGGTTCAGATGGCTGGCTTGGGGGCCTGAGCAGTTCAGAGAGGCAGCTAAGAGCACTTTTCCAAGCCCTGCCTGCTCTTCCACCTCTTGGAAAGATGATGGGCTTTATCTGAAATTATAACCAAAAAGAATATTTCCTCACTTTCTCCTGGATTTGTGCCTGGAGGGCACCCTACCCCATCCCCAAAATAGGCCAGCAAGGCTGGGGTGCGTTAGAAACACTGGAAGATAGAGGTATAATAAAGGATGCATTAGGACAGTAAGTCAGGGTGTATCCTGGAAAGCCTTGAAAATTAGTTTGGTTTGACTGCGGGGACTCCCTGGGGATACATTAGCAGGGATGTCACAAAGTCAGTTCTGTATTTGAGGAGGACTTCTGTGGTTGACAAGATGGAAGCTGGATTGGACTAGAAAAACCAGAGGCAAGGCACCAGTGATAAGTACCAGGGAAGAGGTGGAGTGGAGTGGGAAAAGGACAGTGACACTGCAAACAGACTGAAAGGCCCAGTCCCAAGAGATGTTTCTGTGGCTCCATGCTATTCTGACTGTGCCTTGATTTCCTCACTTGTAACACATGAAAAGGCATAGCTGCCACCTGCCTGGGAGCAGGGACTCTGCTCTTTCTCCCTTCCTGTACTGTTTGAAATAATTTTCAGAAGGTTGCCCTCTTTTCATAAAGCAGGTAAAGGTGTTTAATGGCTCTCGAGGCAAAACAGAGCTTATGAACTTCCTCTGACAGGGCATATTCCGGACTGAGCCCAAACACAATATTCCTCTCCAGGCCTGAAAACTGCTCAATACTGTCTAAAATGATGTGACCATCCAAAACACCAGAGACCTGGCTGAACACGACCTTCACTGCTCCGTGGGTCTCAAATAATTCCATCGCTCTTAGTAGTGCAAGCTCATAGCGTCCTCTGTCCTCCCCTCTCCTGCACAGAATTGCTATATCTTTGGGCAGATATCCACATTGGAACAGGTTGTGACATCTTTCTGCCACGTGTTTTGCAATTTCTTCTGTGGTCAGGTTCGTCTCTGTCTCACACACCCCAGGCAGAGCCTGAGCGCACATTGCTTCCTCATAGGCAGCTTCCCTAAATGATGCCAATGTGTCTGGAGACACGTTGGGGTGAGGATTTTCTTTGATCCTCTTCATTTCTTCTTTCATCAGCATCGCTATGTCCAGAGCACAGTGGATCCCATTGGTGATTGTTTTTCGAGGAAACTGAGCAGATGGAGGGGGAAGGCCATTGATATCTGCATGACGGACTTGGAAAGGGTCCAGAAAAAGCCAGAGAATCCCGTGGTGAAGATTTTCACTTCCGGCGCCCCTCACCTTTGGATGGGTGATGCTCCTAGCCTTCATGTACCAGTCACCATATTTACTGCAGAAATTCTCAGTCTCATCCATCACTATGTGTTTGATCTTTGAGAACTCCCCTTGCATGAAGGTTTTCCGGGTCACAGCTTGGCAGGTGGTTTGCTGGCTGTAAGGATGAAGGAGAAAATAGGGCTTCAGCCATATAAACAAAGGAAATACCATGCATTTATTATTCTCTGGATTAGCATTAGAGACTGGTTCTCATCTGGAGACTGATTCACTGATTCAATAACTACAAAAATGCTCTACTTACAAGTTACCTGATAGACAGAATACATAATTGCAAACCCTACTCTTTGGGGTTATTAAGTTGAATCTGCATGCGATACTTTTGAAATGAACCCAGGTAGGAGATTTTATTATTTCTACCATAGTCCATTTCTGCTGCTTGACAATCCCTGAAGGTAAATTCCTTACATCTAAAGGAAATATCAAAAGGAATTTACACTTGTTACTACTATTTCTTTACTTTCTGTCTTTTTTAGAGCTGGAGAACAGTCACCTAGAGGCATATCATAATTTTCGTATGCAAAAGAGGTATGGGCTCATACAAGTTCCTCTAAAGAAAATCCTATTTCCCCACTTACTTGTAGTACAAAAGCAGAAGCCTCTTTAGATTTTGGTAAGGAAAACATTAAGAGGTTGCTGAGTTCCATGACATGTCAAGTAGGGTACCAAGTCTGCAGGGTCTTTGCCTCTATGGAGCTACCAATCCTACTTACTTAGCTCAGTTTTCCTTTATAGTATGTTTTAGCATACGTGTGTGTGTGTGTGTGTGTGTGTGTGTATACTTTTTTTTTAAAAAACAAACTTGGTTGTTTCTTGCCACCTCTAATTTGGAATCAAGTCATATCACCCATCCCTGCAGATGTGGGACTGCATGTGCAGTCCCTGGGGCTTTACTCCCTATGTCCTGAATCATAACTATTCACGTTCCTCTCTTCCAGGTTGGACTCTGTAGACTTCTTGAAGAAAAGCATTGATTCTTAGTCATCTCCGTAACCCACTCACATTAAATTCATAGATGTTTGTTGAATTGAATTTGTCTTTTGACTGGGGATATTTAAAAACTTATACCTGGGGCTTCCCTGGTGGCACAGTGGTTGAGAGTCCGCCTGCCGATGCAGGGGACACGGGTTCATGCCCCGGTCCGGGAAGATCCCACATACTGCGGAGCGGCTGGGCCTGTGAGCCATGGCCACTGAGCCTGCGCGTCCAGAGCCTGTGCTCCGCAAAGGGAGAGGCCACAACAGTGAGAGGCCCATGTACCGCAAAAAAAAAAAAAAAACTTATACCTGTAAAGCGTAATAAAGAACGTAGCCTTTAACACAGTTTACAAGATCCTTCATAGTCTGGCATCTGCCTCCTTTGCAAGTTCATCATCGGTCGCATACCCACAGTCCCTCATGGCTCCAGGCAGACCTACCATTATGATTCTCTAATCTCCATGCCTTTGCACTTGCTGTGCCCTTTGCCTTTATTCACTTCTCCTACTCACTTCTTAAGAAGGAAGTCAAGATCTCCTTCACTGGGGAGTATTTGCTGACCAATATCCAGCCCAAGTTAAGCATATCTTTAGTATCATAATAGTTACACAACACTCCCATTGCTTATTTTTCTCTTTGTCTCTCTTATTGGGCTTTACGGCAAGGTCTGCAATATGTTTTTCTCCTCTAACACTAAATGTACACAGTACCTAGCATATAAACAGTGTTCAAAAAGATTAGTTGAATAAATAAGCAAGTCAATTAAAAGCCCTCAGTTGCTGGATTGACTAACAACCAATTTCTTTTACTAAATCGAAAGCTAAAGATTTAAATCAGAAGCAAATGTGCATGTTTTCTAAAATTATTGACTCAGAACAAGTCAAACAAGTAAAAATATTTTATAAACGAAATAAATGGTATTTAAATTCAAGTTCCCATTAGGTGTAATGTCTAATTGACTGAAAGACCCTATGACTTTAAAGCACTAAATATCAAGCAAAAAGTATATGTGAAACAAGATAGGTTCGTTTCAACCTTTCTTAAATTTAAGGCCATAGATTGTGGGGGGGAAATGTTTCTAGTTATATAAACTTAAAGTTATGCATATGTAGCTAATTTCTAATGAGATGTTTAAGCCTGAACATTGCAAAGTGCCGTTTTCTAGCTCAACTACTTGATCACTTGCAAATGTGTATATAGTTTGGGCTCTTGTCCATATGCAGCAAAGGCATTGCAAAATCTTAAACTAAAGACACAAATTACTTGTGTGATACTGTTGAAAGACTGATTAAATGTGTTTAGTTAGTGAAACTCTTACATCACAAAATCCTTTAAGGCGTCACTTTCACAAACGTAGAGGATCTCTTTGGGCTTGCAGTGGAACAAGTCCTTAATTTTCTCCATGATCTTTATGGCCAGGGCAGTCTTCCTGGTTCCTGGAAAGCAGTGGAGGAACAATTCTCGTGTCTCCTGAAGGCTCTCTGAAAGCAGCTCGCACTGCTCTGCTACAAGCAAATTGAAATATTCACAGCCCAGCTGGTCACTCAGAAGAGATCGAGAGCAGAGTGAGACCATGATAAGGGCCTGCAACAAATTTTCCATTTCATCCTCATCAGCAAGCCTGTAGGCTCGGGGATAGTGCATGGGGATTTCACGTGGTCTACACTGTGTGCTGGGCAGGTATATCAGCCTTGGGATGACACACAGTTTCCCTGTGTAACCACCAACAGTTCCCAGTTTCTGCTTTAATTGACGAGCAGTGTTCCGGGCGTACATAAGCCCCCCAATCCACGTGGGGTCTGTTAAGATTGTATAGAGTACAAGGGGGCTGTTTACTGCTATTAGGAGAGCATCACACAGGACATTCTGCTCCTTCCTGAAGCCAATGTCACTAGCCCAGCTTTTGGAAAATATCACAAACCCCTGAGAACAAGGATATATCTGTGTCTTCATTAATTTCTCCAGTCCTTTATGATCTGAGAAGAGCTTCTTACAGAGGGATTCTGGTTTAAATTGTATCTCTTCCTGTGTCACTGAAAGTGCAAGGAATAGAAGTTACTAAAATTTCCAAAGGATATTTAAGTATTCCTGCAACATCGTAAGAAGAGATGAGCCTAGCCATGGAACTATGGGTTTCCTTGTCTGCAAAGAAAGCATCTCCTCTTCACAGGCCAGGGCTGAGAAGTCACTGTTTCTGGCAGCTCTCATACAGGGGAAGGCAATCAGGGAGGGGTCTTCACAGAACAGCCTTCTAGCACTCTGTCCTCAACCCCAAATGGTCCAGTAGTACTAGGAAGGTATTCCTTCCTGTTAAGGGTGTGTGTGTGTGTGTGTGTGTGTGAGAGAGAGACAGAGAGACAGAGACAGAGACAGAGACAGAACCTGATGCTTTTGGGAAACTAAGAACTTTCCTTTTCCTGTGGTAATTTTGCCCCCATGGGATATTTGGCAATATCTGGAAATGTTTTGATTTTTCATAGCTGGAGAGGTGCCACTGGCATCTAGTGGCTAGAGGCCAGGAATGCGGCCAAACATCCTACAATTCTCAGGCCAGCCTCCCTAACAAAGAATTATCTGATCTAAATATCAATAGGGTCAAGACTGAGAAACTCTGCCTTAGGAAGAGTCTAGGTGACCCCAAGGCTCACCTCCTTCTGCCTTGGAAAGCCAGGGGGCAGCTCTTTCAAATGTATTCTCTCATATTTGGAGAACAAAAGCCATCTGTGACTGGAAGCCCAAAACGCACAGAGGTGTAGGGTGGATTTGATGACTGAAATCAAGAATTCGCCATGTATATTAATTCAGGACAATTGTATCTGCTAAGCACTACATTTGATCTTCTCTAAGGAGAAAGGCTTGGATGAATTGCTACCAATTCCTCCCAACTTAATTTTAGAAAATAAATAATCCCCTCAGCTGAAATCAAGAAGGAATACCTGGAAACAAGCGTTGTTGTAGAGCCCCCTTAAATTCCAGGACTTTGATGGGAGATGACGGGCTTCTTCGTGTAGATGAAGCTGGTGAAATCAGGTGAAGGCTGTAGTCTGCGGCCAAATTGGAAGGAGCTAAACAAATCCATGGAGAGTTGTTTCAGATGAAAAAAAAAAGTTAAAGAATGTTTCTATTGCTCTTCCTACTGTTGACATATGGTGTGTGTCATGCCTGAGCTGTTCTCATTCTTTCTATGCCTCAAACAGTTCACATATGTTAGGAAAAGAGGTCTGGGACTCCTGTAGGGCCATGCATCATCTAAGTCACCTGTGACTTATCTTGGGCAAGTCATTTCACCTCTCTCCTGCAAGGGTGAGCAGGTGATCCCTAAGGTTCCTTCCAACTCTAATATTCTGGTTCCAGGTCACCTCTAAGAAGAAAAGGCTTCCAGTAGTGGTGGTAGTGGTGGTGGTAGGGTGGTGTCAGAAAAAGTAGGCACAGTATTTTAAAAATATTATTATAGTTGTTAAAGTCTCCCCCACCCCAAAGTTTAGATGGAATGGAAAGTAGTAGGATCTCTAGTTTGGGGTTTATGTGTGTGTGTGTGTGTGTGTGTGTGTGTGTGTGTGTGTCAATAAAATCACTGAAGTCTTGATCTGAGCTTCTTTTATCAAATCTGGAACTTACTGACCATGAAGGCAAACCGATAAACTTCATTCAGCCTGTTAAGTCCTTTATGGATTGATGTGAAATCACCAGGGCTGATGCTCAGCAAAACTGTAAGGAAGTGAAAACACAAGAAATCCTCCTCCCCCACCACCATCCCCTCCCCAGCACCTTTTTTTTTTTTTTTTTTTTTTAGGTATGTGGGCCTTTCACTGTTGTGCCTTCTCCCGTTGTGGAGCAGAGGCTCCAGACGTGCAGGCTCAACGGCCATGGCTCACAGGCCCAACCGCTCTGAGGCATGCGGGATCCTGGACCGGAGCGCAAACCCGTGTCCTCTGCATCGGCAGGCAGACTCTCAACCACTGTGCCATAAGGGAGGCCCGTACCTGGCACCTTCTTTTGCGTTAAGTTTTTCTCCACTTGGTGGTGCCCTCAGCCTAGTGGTTCAAGGTACTGGCTCCTAATGTTACTGAAACAATTCAAATTTGTCAACAAGTTTCCCTTGAAAGAATTAGTGGAGAGTCTTTCTTAAACAACGTTTCTCTGAAATATCATCTTTAGAGAGAGACTATTGATGAATGTTTTAGACTAAGACTATCAGCCTGCAATTTTTTTTTCAGCAGACCTTTACAGTGCATAAAAAGGAACTTTCATGAATTCATGGCTGATGGCATACTATAACTTTCCCCAAAGAGATGAAAATCCAAGCATTTCTTGACCTCACACAGTTCATATTCTGAGTCTTTGGAACTAAAAATGTTAGAAAATAACCCTTTAATAGAAGATTTGTAAGAAAAACTAGCTTTCTATTCTCTAACCAAAATATTGACCAAATACCCAAAAGAAGGCAGAGAAGGGGCTCCTCCCTGCTGACTGGACAATGACGTCTTGTCTGCTTTACCTGATTGAATATCCAGCATCATGGCTACCCACTGCTCAGCCGTCAGCCTTGTGACAGAATTGTCCCTGATGACCCAGGAATCTGGGGCCTCTGTGAATACTACACAGCAGAAGGGCTCCACGTGTACCACACAGACATGACCATACAGGACATCTTTTTGGTACACATTCAAGATTTTGGTAGTGAAATTCACCTTTGGCTTCTCACAGCAGAAGTGGAATGTAGGCAATTTTTCTATGCAGTTTTCTATTTCTTTTTTTAATAATTCAGCGTTCACTTTTTCTCTCTTACATCCAAACACTTCTTTGCTCTTATCATCCACCCCGATAATTAGGTATCCCCCATGGGTGTTGGCAAATGCAGAAACATAATGGGGCAGCATTTCTCTAATCCGAGGGATGATCTTTTTGGTGGTGAACCTTTTAAGCTCGACATGTGTGGATTCACTGAAGTCGAGTTTCTCCTTATAGATGAGTTTATCTTTTTTAACAAATTCTGAGGCACACATCCTCATATCTTCCTCTTCCTGAATGTATTTGTCAAGAGCTTTCTGAGAATGCAGCTCCTGCACCTTTGATCTTCCTCTTTGAGCTCTGGACTGCTTCTCTCGGAGGAGCTCCAGAGCACTGCTGGCACTCAAGTTGACGGTGGAAGTCACAGCTCTCTGAAATAAATTGGAGCGCAAGCTGCAAATCCTTAGCGGGAGGCTGAAGACATCTGGGCTCCAGGACTTCACAAAAATCATAAGATTGTGCCCCTGCTGCATGTAGTCAAGGTATTTCTGTGAACCTGAAGGAAGGAGCTTTTGAAAAGAAGTTTCCAGGTCCTGTCCCAGCCCATGGAATCGGTAACTGTAGGTTTTATCATCAATCTCTGCTTTGATCACACCCCCTCCAGAATTTAACAGTGCACATGTCGCTTGGATGATTTTAGAATTCTCAGTTCTTTTCAAATAGCTATTGGTCATCTTCTTCCTTTTTTCTTCTCCAAGAGTGACTTTGCCCACTTCTACAATTATCTCAGGATAGAGCATTTCCGTATCCATCTTGAGACTCTCCATCTCAGCAGCCCTTCTGTGCCCCAAACAATGACAGAAAGGGGTTCCAATAAATAATTAGGACAGAAATGTTGCTTCTACGTTAACAAGAATTACAGAGATTACAAAATTTTCTTCAAAGCTTTAGATTATTGGAGATACATTTTAACATTGGAAATCATCTTTGATATTATTGTTTTCTCACAACTTTGCCAAGAACTTTAGCCTTCACAGCATGAACAGGAATAGATAAACTGAATGCTTAATATTTTACCATAATGGAAAAATTGCTGAACTTTTAGCCATTTTTCATTTAAAATCAGGAAGCACCAACAGTGAGCCCAGATATAAGGGGCATCGGTTGGCACAGGAGCCAAAGCAAATTACACAGAAGTAGTAGTTGCCATCAGAAGATGCCCCTATTTATAATTCAGAGGGCAAAGAAGAGAAGACAACAAACCAAGGGAGTATAGCTTTGGAGTATATTTGATGTAGAAGATCTGGCTATAAAAACAAGCATAAAACTTGGTATTCTTTATGTGCTATTTTATACATTTAAAAAAGTCTTATTCTACTCCTGAAAGAATAACAATTGATACCAAATGCAGAAATCTTTTAAGCTCTTCAGGCATTCTTCTAAAAGTACACTTCTTATTCAGTGGGATGCAGGAACAGGAGTTTTCCATCCCTCCTAATAGTTCTGCCTGTGCTGTGGGAACCCCTAAGACTGGGGAATGGACATGAGCCTTTGAGACATAGATATTAAACTGTGGTCAACCTCCTTCTGCTTCCCAGACCAGAAAACAGGCACCTACATTGAAGTTAGCACCCTGGAAGCAGATGGTTCAGAGACAGCCCCCTTAGTTTTTGTTAACTGCAAAATAAAATATTTACTAACCCAAACCCAAATTCTTCCTCTAGAAGAAGGGAACCCATTTTTTTTCTGTGTGATCTCTGCTAAGCAGAGGCCAGGTGGGTGTTGTTTATATCCACCAGAAGGGAAAAAAGCAGGCATCCAGCAGGATGGGTCCTCTCCTCTGCTGTTAGCTTGCCTTGGTTGCCTTCTCACTTCCTCCAGGCAAACCAAAATCAACCTGATGAATTGTTTTTTCATAGGTGAGCATCTCCTATAGGCAAATGTAAATGTTTGGCTCTTAGAGAAATTTCTGATAAGTTTCTATTATATCATAGAATCACAGAAGTGTTGGAAGGGACTTTAAAGATCTGGTCCAACCATCTACCTTAAATACTCTCTGTAACAGGGGTCCCCAACCCCTGGGCTGCGGCCTGTTAGGAACAGGGCCGCACAGCAGGAGGTGAGCGGCGGTGAGCTAGGGAAGCTTCATCTGCCGCTCCCTATAGCTCCCCATCACTCGCATTACTGCCCGAACCACCCCTTCCCCCTCCCCCTCCCCCCTCCCCAGTCTGTGGAAAAATTGTCTTCCATGAAACCGGTCCCTGGTGCCAAAAATGTTGGGGACCAATGCTCTATAATACTAGCAACTCTGAACAAATTGCTTTCCAGCAACTGCTTGAACACCTCCAATAACAACGAACTCATTATCTCTCAAATTAGTCCCTATTTTCTGACAGCTCTGTTAGAAATAGCTTCCTGGGCTTCCCTGGTGGCGCAGTGGTTGAGAATCCGCCTGCCGATGCAGGGGACGCCCCGGTCCGGGAGGATCCCACATGCCGCGGAGCGGCTGGGCCCGTGAGCCATGGCCGCTGGGCCTGCGCGTTCGGAGCCTGTGCTCCGCAACGGGAGGGGCACAGCAGTGAGAGGCCCGCGTACCGCAAAAAGAAAAAAAAAGAAATAGCTTCCTTATTTTCAGCTATAATTTGTCTCCCTATAACTTCCACCTGCTGGGACTCACAAACAAATCTAATTGCTTTTGAACTAGCAGAACTATACTCTCATGACTCCCAAGGCTCATTGATGTTACTTGGTTGCTGATGACAACCATGGTAGATACAAAGTTTTCTGAGAGTCTAGCTCCATATGAACATCTGCTCCACATTTCCCCAAACTTCTCACTCATTCTCCTTTACAAGTTGCTCCTGAGCTATGATTTTACTAAGCTTTTCATGCTCTCAGACATAAACTGAGAGGAATAAGATTTTAAAAAAACTTTTTTTTTTTTTTACCTGATGCTCTTGCTTTTCCTCTTGTTGCTTCAGTTCCACATCTGGCTTTGGTCTGAATGTTTGCCTTCTGTCACAGCCCCTGTTGCCCTTTGATATCAGCCTGGGAGGAGCAGGAACTCTGCCAGACTCCCCTAGTCTTCATAACATTGACCCCTGAGGAAGGCTGATAAGGACTCAAAAAAAGCCTATGACAGGGCAGATTGGCAGGCCAGGGTCTGACCTCTGGGAGAGAATGAAGTATTAGTGGGGAAATTCAGGGGTTTTCAAGTGAGAGGCCAAAGCTAAAACGTCCCTCCTCTAAAGGGCTGAGTGTTATTTCTATATATCATACAAGCATCTCCTGTCATGGTTAATTTCATTTCAAAGCTCTACATTTATTTTAGATTAAGCTGTCCTGTACATATCTATTATGAACAATATTAACCTATTCTATCACCTTCCAAATCGTTTGTCCTATTCTATTCACTTTTATTCTCTTTTTCCTACTTTTCCTCTTTGTTGGACACAAGACCCAGCCTAGAAAAATACTCTTTGGTGAAGGTTTGGCTACCCCTGGGTGAGAGGATTACAGATGATTTTTCATTGAATTTCTTTTCCTTTCCTTTTTTTCTTTAACTTTTCTGTATTTTCTAAATGGTCTACAATGAACATCAATTGTTTGCGTAATTAAAAAAAACAATTAAGTGAAAAAAAATAAACAGGTAAGAGACAGTTATCTCTTGTGGGGATGCTGGTTAAACAGGAACAACTGAATATTGGCCAGCAATTATTGATGATGATGATGATGATGAACCTATAAACGTTAACTTACAAGGACAAAGGGTCTTTGCAGATGTGATTAAGAAAGGATGTTGAGATGAGGAAATTATTCTGGATTATCCATGTGGGCCCTAAATCCAATCACAAGTGTTCTCATAAGAATTTAGTAGAGGGACTTCCCTGGCGGTCCAGTGGTTAAGACTTCGCCTTCCAATGCAGGGGGTGTGGGTTCGATCCCTGGTCAGGGAGCTAAGACCCCACATGCCTCGCAGCCAAAAATCCAAAAACAAAACAGAAGCAATATTGTAACAATTTCAATAAAGACTTGAAAAAATGGTCCACATCAAAAAAAAATCTTAAAAAAAAAAGAGAATGAGGTAGAGAGAGATTTGATACCTACAAAAGAGGAGGGGGCAATGTGACCACAGAGGCAGAGATTGGAGTGATGTGGCCACAAGTGAGGGAATGCCGGCAGGCACAGGAAGCTGGAAGAGGCACAAAATGGATTCTCCCCTAGAGCGTCTGAGGGGAGCATAGCCCATGCTGACACCTTGATTTCTGCCCTCGTATGTCAAACTTCTGGCTGTGAGAGAATAAAATGTTGTTGTTTTAAACAACCAAGGTTGTGGCAATTTGTTACTGCAGCCACAGGAAACTAACATACTTCTCTCCGCATAAGTCATACCATCAAACAACTCTTTGTTTCTACTCCAATTTGCTTATGCTGAAATGGCATTCTGAAATAGGTTTCTGAATACCCCCTCGGGTTTTTTTTTTTTTTAACTGAGGTTACTCTTCCTATGGAGTTCTGCTTTGTTGGCATGACACTTTGTACCTGTCTGGCTCAAAAGTTATTTCCAGGATAGGAGGCAGAATACATACTATGACGAATAATCAGCACAGCAACATAGTAAACTGCAGAGGTCTGCTCTCAGCTTCAACTTTAACCCTTTTTCACTCACGTCATTTCCAAATTCAGTCTCACTTTTATTTCATTTTAAAATTTATTATTATTATTTCTTGGCCGTGCCACGCGGCATTTGGGATCCTAGTTCCCCAACCAGGGATCGAACCCGCGCCCGCTGCAGTGGAAGCACAGAGTCTCAACTACTGGACTGCCAGGGAAGTCCCCAGTCCCAGTTTTAGTTCTACTACCTACCTTAATTCTCAGCTTCACTCTCACACTGAAATCCTTCTGATATCACTTACTTTTAGAAAGATAAAAAGGACCATCATTTACTGGACATATGCATTTGGGCACAAGGGACCAAGCTGGGAGTGTGGCACATGATATGGAACCTGAGATTACATGGCCAGTTAAGTGGAAGAGCTGGCATGCAAAGCCAGGTCTGTTTAATACAAATGCCCCTACTCCTTCCACTGCCTTTCAAGTTTGGGATTCTGGATTGCTTTGGAGTCTTCAAAATCTGAAATCTACCTAAGTACCTCCTTTTTCCTTCCCAATCAACAGGAAGGACATTTTTGGGGCAGAAGAACTAGGAACTGTATTGTTTTCTCCTTCTTATTCTTTAATGCACTATTAGGGACCAAATCAGGAGAAGGAAGGATAATGTGAAAGATGAGCAAAGAGGGTTTCTCTTCCTTCTTCAGAGTTCCTTAGTTAAGTCCTCTGGCTATGAATAGTATGTTATCAGGCCAGCGAGGAGCTCACATTCTGGCTCTGATATCTCAAAGCAAATGTTCATGATACAAAGCAACTTGAAATCAGTAGCTTGTACAGTGATTTTTTTCTAGGTCTTGGGAAAATGATCTGGCCACACTGCTGACAGCTGGCGAAGAACTAGAGCTCCCAATTTATTTGTGTTTATTCACCGAGCACTTCAATTTATCAGCCGAGATAGGTATAGCACAGCTTTCCTGGTCAGTAGACACAAACTGCCAAATACCAGCGTCCATCTCACTCTCAATTCATTTGTCAAGATGATTCGGCTAGAATAGCAGACTAGATAGCATGGTGACCAAGAGTAACAGTGCTGGTTCTACCACGCCACCACCTGACTCTGGGTAAGTCTCCTTTCATTCATTCTCTCATTCAGTCAGCTGTTTTTTTAAAGCACCAAGGGCCTTGAAATCCTAGCTCTAGCACTTTTTAGCTTAGAAAGCTTTGTTAAGATAATCCAAACCTCACATTCCTTCTTTGTAAAGTGGAAATAATAATAGTGCCTTCTCTGTACAGTTCTTGTGAGAATGAAGTGCGATGATGTATATAAAAAGTTTAGCATGGTGCCTGGCATATAACGTCAGCTTTTCATTCGATATCAGGATAATCAGTTACTAAGCATTTATTGTGTTCTGAACATGGTACTATGTCCTGGGGCCACCCATCATTTGCACCATTTAGTGACTGCCTTCTTTGGGCCAGATCGGCAACTTTGATTATCTCAAATTGTCCTCGTAACAACTTGTAAAGCATGCATTATTTTCACTATCTTATAACTGAAGAAACTGAGTTCAGGGAAGTAAAGTTGAAGATTACACACCTAGTAAGTAGCAGAGCTGGGATTTGGACTCCTATCTATCTGATTCCCAAACCCATTTACTATCATTCTGCCATGCAGCCTTTACTGTTAGCAAGAAGAATAAGACACATGTCCTGTTCACAATCTAGAGGGGGAACACATATATTAAAGAACTCATTGCAATACAACATATGTGATAACACCAGGTGTTATCGCATTGTTCTCATTCAGTTCTCGTAACAGCTCTGTGAGGTAGGTACTGTCATTATTCCCTTTTCACCGGTGGGGAAACTGAGGAACAGAGAGTTTATGGTGCTTGCAAATACTATAGTCCATATGCATGACCACTACACTCTAGTGCCATTCTGGAGAGCTAGAAACACATGAACAGTGTGCTTGGGGTGTTCTAAGGGGTGTCAGTGACTATGCTTGTGAGAACAAGATAAGATTTCATAAGTGAGATGGTATGTGAGCTGAAACCTGCAAGTAATGCACCAAGTTGAGGGCTTCCTCGGTGGCGCAGTGGTTAAGAATACACCTTCCAATGCAGGGGACATAGGTTTGAGACCTGGTCCGGGAAGATCCCACATGCCGCGGAGCGGCTGGGCCGGTGAGCCATGGCCGCTGAGCCTGCGCGTCCGGAGCCTGTGCTCCGCAATGGAAGAAGCTACAACAGTGAGAAGCACGCGTACGGCAAAAAAAAAAAAAGAATGCATCAGGTTGACAAAGGGCGATGAAGAAGGAAGGGGAAAACCAGGCAGCGGAAACAGCACTTGCAAAGGCCCATTCTCTTCACTTTCTAAAGTCTATCCTTAAAGTACAATGGAGGTCCTTCATAGGTCTGGTACAGAGGACATTCCATTTTTCTCCATTTATTTCCTCATATCTTTCTCCCCATCCCTATCTGACACTCATCATATTCCTCCTGCTGTCCTTCATATGCCACCTCTCCATTTCTTACTAGCTCTCACCTGGACCATTGCAATCACTTGGCAATAGCTTCCCCTTCTTTCACTCCGCCTTCCTTCAATCTATTTAAAAACACAGTTGCATATTGAGTTTTCAGCTCTGATCACCCATCTCCTCAGACTCTGAAATCTTTAAATCTCCCACTTTCTCCAGAGTAGTCTAAACTACACAGCCAGCAAGCCACTATCTTTAACAAAGTCTTGCCCTGTCTTTCAAATCTCTTATCACCTCATTTCTTTACGCTAACACTGGTCCTCAAACTTTGGTGTGAATCAGAATCTCCCCTGGGGTACTTATTAAAAATATACACGCCTGGGTTCCAACTCCAGATTCAACCTTAATGATTCTGTAAGTCTGGATTGTGGGAGTTTGTCGTTTGGTTTTGATGCTGGGGGACATCTATGTTGTTAAGTTTCCTCCTGGTATTTCCAACTCACTGAATTTTGGAAAACACTACACCAGTTTCAACTTTACCTAAATTTGGTAAGCTCCCCTATGCTTTCTCATTTAATTCGGGAGTTAAATTATTTTCTCCCAGAATCTCCAAATCCAACGCATCTTTCAAGACCCAGATCAAATGCCACCTCTCCCAGGAAGTCTTTCTTGCTCTCTTTCGCAGTTCTTTGATATTTAGTGGCACCTCTTGCTTATTCAGGAAGCGTCCAAGCCCCTGACAAGCCAATGAGTTTCTCCTGGTCGGGGAGAGAGGGACACATTCATCAAAGTCCGCCCCAACCCCTAGCCCTCAGGCGGGAATTCGGCGCAAGCACGATACTCTCAGAACACTGAATCGATAGTTCTTCCTGGAAAGCCAGGGCACACACACCCTCTACAGCCCACCTCAGATGCCCTTCCCCAGTTGTGAAACGAGGCACCAGCAAAACCACTCCGGATGTCAGTCTCCCCAAGGTCGGAGATCAGGGAATTGGAGGGCGGGCGGGGACTACTCAGGCTCTTGCTTTCAACTTTGAGCATGTAGCCCGCCAAGCCAAGAAGAGACTGCAAAGACGCCTGCGCCTTCCGGCCCTCCCTCCCCACCCCAACCCCGGCGTTCGCCTAGCCCTCCGATTGGCTGCTCCTCGCACCAGCCGAGCCTCAGGGCTGCGGCCCACGTGGTCCACTGGCCGTCGCGGGATTGGTTGTCCGGATCGGGCTGCCGCGGCAGCCGGCGGGGTAGCGAGGTGGAGCAGTGTGGGAAGCCCCAAGCCCGTACCTCTGGGACTGAACGGCGGCGGGTGGGCTGCGGTCAGCCTCTGCAGGCCTGGGCAGGCCTCCTGAGAGTCTAGGGCGTAAGAGTTTTGGGGGGTTCGGAAAGCGGGCTGCGGACCCCCTGCCTGAGGCTTTGGTTTGAGCCCTGGATCCGGCCTTGTGTTTCCCCGGAAGGATGGCGTCTCAGTCTTTCCTGAAGTTGGTGGGGTTTGGATGTTATTATTATTATTATCAGCAGTAGTATTGTTATTGTTGTTATTATTATCGTTTTGAGGATACACCGTGTATAAGTATTGGTGGTCCTGCGCAGGACGCCATGCAGAATGCCATGAGTTAGAAGCTGGAGGACGGAGGACTTAGAGATGCTTGAGGGACGTCCTTAACCTATGTGAAATGTTGGAGGTAAGTCGGCTTTATAAACCGTGCTGATGCTTGTATAATCCAGGCGGTTAGGGTTTAGTAGGGAGGGTCGTTCACTGACTGAATTAAACTGTCGCTTATTGAGCCGCCTTCTGTGTCCCAGGCATCATTCTGAGTGTAATGGATGCAAAGGCCAGTAAGAGGAAGTCCTGGTTCTTTAGGAGCTCTGCGTAATGGGGCTGGTGGGAGAGACGGGAGGTGGGGGACGTGAATGGGTGAATAATTGGCGTGTGATGCGTACTGTGGTGGGAAAAAGTGCTGTGGGAGTCAGAGGAGGCGATGACTGAGGGAGTTAGGGACCACTTAACAGAGAAGGTGACGTTTGAACAAGGTTTTAGAACTACAGACTTTCTCCAGATTGAAAGGGGTAGAGAAGGCGCTCCAGACAGAGGAAAGCGTACTGAGGAAGAGAACTAGGAAAGTGTGCCCTCTGTGTGTGGCTGGAGCACACTTGGAGCTCTGCTCACAAGTTTCATGCTTTTAGACAAGGTTATTTAAGTTCTCTTAGCCTGTTTGCTTTTTGTAACGTGTACTTACTTCTGCACAGGTTGATGAGATAAAGCTTCGAGCCTCTAAACAGGCACTTTACTAGTTTCCCTCTCTTTGTGGAATTCAGTTGCTGAATGGAGAACACAGACCATAGCTGTACGTTTTTAACTATGGAGTATCAATCTACTGACATTTATAAATGGCTGAAGGAGGCATGTTGTGTCTCCAGAATTGTTATTTAGATACAATGCTGAAAAGCTGGAGAGGTTGACATTGTTTGTGATCCTAGTACTTTAGCATAGCATGTCAGCGATAGTAAACTACGAGGTGTCACTTAGAATAAAATGCAGGCAGCTTTCTCATTCAGAAATTGATCATCCATGTTGTGAATTACCCAGGCTTTGCATTGTTTCCTTTATCTTGCCCATGGCCTGGAGAAAAATGAAATTAAACCTTGTATTTAGCTGGTAGTGGAAAAATATAAATCTGGTAATCAGACCTCAGTTTCTCTTTCCAGCATTGCTGTTATTTTTCTATGGACCTTTGTCAACTCCTAGCCTCCCTGGGTCTTGGACTCTTTAGCAGACTCTTATATAAAATTTTTTATGACTATACTTTTCATCTTTGTTGGCAGCAGAATTGTAAATCAAATTGTATGTTAAATGAACTGGAGTTTACTTTATAAAGGATTTTAGGAGAAAATCTTTTCTAAAGATTTTGCTTTAGAACTAGATTATAAATCCCTTCACAGACATCCCTGAGATTTTATCATGCATGGTGTTTGGACTCACTAAAACAAGAAATGTTTTTGAACTGTAAACGCTTCTCCACTCTACTCTGCATTTCAAAAATTTTAAAAAAGCACCTCCAAAACAAAACTTGTTCAAGTTTGCATTTTTGTACAGCAGAGTTGCTTGAGGTGAATAGTAGAAGAGCAAATATTGAAAGCCCACGGTTGCAACTTATCTGAAAAGAAGTCTTTTCTTCTTATGGGCAAACCTAAGTTTTCTTGGATGTGAAAATAGGGTGTTGGGCTGCTCTTAGATAATACAAGGAGGTGAAAAGCAATGATGCAATGATGAGTGAAGTACAGTCTGACCTGGTATTGCCATTGCTTCAGTGTTGGCATTGACCAGGGTATGACCCCTTAATCTTCTCTCTGAGCTGATTCTGGTTGTGGTTTTTCCACACTGGTAATGTTTTAGCCTATTAGGATACTGGTTTTATTATGTGTAAGAGTGTTTAATATTCTTTTGAATTACTGATACTTTTCTGTTTTTCTTTGTAGGTTGAGGTGAAAAATATGGCTTTGATGTCTTCATGGAAAACTGCATTATTTCAATCCTGAATCTGGTTTGGTTCCCTTATTGACTTATTACTATATTAAAAATGTTTATTTAGCAGTGATTGTAAAATGAAAGTAATTAACATGTACATGTTTTTTGGGGGGGAGACTAAGGGGAAACAGGTGTTCAGCCTAGAAAAACATTTCTCATTGGATTTCCTGTGAAGTCAGTGTGTCTTGGGTTTAACTTTGAAACAAATTAAAAAATTTTTAAATTAAAAAAAAGTTTACTTAACTATGCTATTTGTTCTGGTAAAACCTTGTGGTTTAATAAGAATTTTTGCAAATATCCATTATATTCTTCTCTTGGTACATAAAAGTGTTAATATTTTAAAATCTATAGGACATTCTATTTCAAAATTTAGTTCTATTATCTTAGTGCTGTCAGAAAATGTGCTTTGAATTGCTAAAATGAGTTGTATTGGACAACACCTGTCTCAGCAGAGGCACTTAAAAATCATTTTCATCCTTCCTCTTGTAGTAATGATTTTTTTTTAACCCATATGTTTTTAACCTGTATGTTTAACCCTGCCAATCCAGTGGCAACTTAAGTGTTTGTGCAGTATTTCACGTGAGAAATAAGGTATTTCACTCAAGATTGAAGTCTTGCTGTTGGAGAAGAGGATTTCTCTCCAATATTGGATTAGCAAAAAAAGCAAAATGTTAATACAGAATGCCTCAAAAAATCAAAGGTAGGGGCTTCCCTGGTGGCGCAGTGGTTGAGAGTCTGCCTGCCGATGCAGGGGACACGGGTTTGTGCCCCGGTCCGGGAAGATCCCACATGCCACAGAGCGACTGGGCCCGTGAGCCATGGCCGCTGAGCCTGTGCTCTGCAACGGGAGAGGCCACAACAGTGAGAGGCCCGCGTACCGCAAAAAAAAAAAAAAAGTCAAAGGTGGCCTGAATGAAAAATTTAAATACCTCGACTAATCTTTCAGTTTCCACATAATCATGACATGGAACAGCTCTTTGCCAAAAAACATTTATTCTTAAAATTTACTTAAGCGTTTCGTAGAAACTTTAGTAATAGCCAGAATAATTCATGTCGGCTTAGCAAACTCTTAACAGCAAGCAGAAAGAGCTTATGAAAAGATCCTGTCTTTACACAGTCATAGTTAGGGCAGTATTTTACTTCATCTCTTCACTAATAGCTTTGCTTTCACACTGAAGTCTTCAGACTATTCTATATATACATTCAACCCCTATTTTCCTGTAACCAGTTTCCCAAGGAAGGTATGTGTGGTTCACAAAGGGATCTTTAAAAGGTGATAAACTATAGCAAATGTTACTTAACAAATGAGTCTCAGCATATGGAAGGAGAAAGTGTTTCTAAGTATTTCTATAAAAAGCATGTCCGTGGTAGGGGTAGTGGGGTGGTGGTGGGATGAACTGGGAGACTGGGATTGACATGTATACACTGATGTGTATAAAAGCGATAATTAATAAGAACCTGCTGTATTAAAAAAATAAATAAAATAAAATAAAATAAAGCAGGTCCATATTTCATACTGTTTGCAAACCGATAAAACCTATTCCTAATAGGCAGATAAATGCTTTCCTTTCTCAAAAGGCCTGCTTCCCCTTCACTACCCACTCTACGAGGTCTAACTTGGGTTTTTCCTGAAAGCTTGTATACCTCTTGTCCTTTAAGGAAGGGGACAGGAAAAGCTTCTGTGCCGAGTACCCTCTTTGATCCCCTTCTCTATGCTGACCCTCACATCCCCTGCCAGTCCTGATTCTCTCACTCTGACCAGCTCGGTCAACTCTAAGTAGAGGTGTCTACGGAGCAAGCTAAAAGGTTAAGATCAACGAGTACATCCTTTTAAAGAAATCCATGTGGCTGTTTAAAGTTCATACCATTATTAATTGAGGATGATCAAACAATGCTATTTACCGTGCGGAAAAGCAGCCCTCTGGCCTTATAGCGCAGTCATTTCGTTGTGAGACAAGGTGCTAATCCCTTTCAGTTCTCAGGGGAGTACAGTTTAATCAGATGCTGTACTTGTGTTGGATAACCTGTGATGGGACAAGCTCGGTGACTCCTCACGTAATTAAACACACAGCGATAACAAAACACATAGCCAGAGGTGGCGAGAACGGTGTCATTCACGCGGTTTTTACGACAGAGTGGGCACACAGTCTTCATTTGGGGCAACAGGGGAGAATCAGAATTGTAGTCTAGATGTACCGGTGGTGGTGGAGTAGGCAGGGCAGTCAATGACTTGATGGTTTCTTCGTTTCCGGATGAATACCACCACTCAAGGAACTGCAGGAAGAATACACCCATCGAAAGGCCAGTAGAGAGGCATGAGGCGGCACCTCCCACGGCTTGCTTCAGAGCTGACTTTATCTTCTCGCCAACGCTGTTTGGAGAACAGAACAAGGAGGCAAAAGGAGAAACTGTTTATTTAGGTACAATCACAGAAAAACTAATACGCGTGTAATTCTTACACTTTTCATTAGAATCGTTGATTCAGCTTGGGGATTGAATAGTTGCTGGACTGGCGTTTTCTCTTGTAAGTGTCTAATCGAAACAATTCCTCTTTCTGACCTACCGTATTTTAGGAGTTCTAGGAGCTAAGCTTTGTTTTTAATGACTAGGGCTTTGTTGCTTTGTGTTTTGAGAAAGAAATTAATGAGCCATTGATTATATAGACCTTTTATGGGGGTGGAAGATAGTATATCCAGAAAAAGAAATAACTCACTTAAAAAACAACTCAGCAGTACTGAGGAATATATTTGAACTTGTCAGAGAACACAGACACTAGGAGCGGGATAGCACCATGGTTAAGAGCAGTCTTTAGAATTGTATTGATCTGGCTTGAATCTCAGCTCTGCCGCCTATTAGCTGTGTGGCCTTGGCAAGGTACTCAAATGTTAGAACTTAGTTTCCTCAACTGTTAAATGGTGCTAATGCATTTATTTCATTGAGCTGTGATGAGGATTGAGATAATATATGTAAACACCTAGCACAGGGCCTGGTACATAGCAAGTGTGTGCAAAAATGTAGCCAGTATGATGAGGAATTTTACCAGGATGGAAATCCTTGTTTTATGGACACAAGAATTTTTCGATGATTTTATGAAATACCCTAAAGTGGACTGAAGGGGGTAAATTTCATAAAATTGGGATAAGATTTTAGGATTTATTAATCAAATATGTTGGGGAAATGTTAAGCCTTACCTCCCAGCTGGTTGCTGCATCATGCTGGCTTCGGCTGGTTTGTGCTCCAGAGCTTGTATATCCTGAACTGTAAGTCGACCTAGCCGAACCCCAGCCAGACTCAGCAGTGGTGAGTGATGCTGAGCCTTTCCTAGGATGTATCGAAGCTGCTGTACAAGAAACCAGCCTTCCCAGGCCATGTTAACAAATGGGTAGGCTGCCAAAAAGGCTCTGTAAAATCGTTTCCAGCGGGAAGTAGGGGGATGGATGGAATATTCATCCTCTTCTCTCAGGCTAGAAATCAGCTTCTCCAGCTTCACTTTCAGATAGGGAAGAAGAACCAGGAAGATAACTGACTTCCAAAGCTGCTTCTTTGGGAGACCAGCACTGGCCAACCTCTGAAGCTTGTGTGTGTCTCCCATTACGATCCTCTTTAAGCCATAAAAGTTTTCAGAAAACGAGGCGCTGGTTTTAGACAGATAATGTTGCTGGAGCAGAAGATCTAGCAGGGTGAAGATTTCATCAAACCACTTCCACAAGAAGCCGTAGCGGGCAGGATTTGATTCTGCAAGAACCTAAAGCAAAATAAATAAATGAAATTCATTCCATTACACAGCTACTATGCCTTGTATTTATATTTCCTTTTTTTCCATCTGAATTTCCACACTTTTCTTTCTGGGTCTACCT
The DNA here is from genome assembly GCF_039906515.1 of Pseudorca crassidens. Lineage (NCBI taxonomy): Eukaryota > Metazoa > Chordata > Mammalia > Artiodactyla > Delphinidae > Pseudorca > Pseudorca crassidens. Next base: position 23,504,954 of record NC_090314.1, read on the forward strand.
TAACCTCCCTTTAGTGCTGGGTATTCAGTACACATAACAAGAGACTCCATAACCATTAAATCATGTGATGTGCATTATATGCTAATTGGTTATTTCAAAACTTAGGCCAAGAAATAAATTCAGATTATTGGCTTGGTTTTTACCCGGACGTTCCTAAAACTTTTCAGAGAATTAAATCCTTACCTTGACCACATGATGAAGAGCAGGTCTCACTGCTGTCATTAAACTGTCCTGTGCTACCACCTCAAAGATGGATGGCTGGTCATCCACCGAAGCAGTTGTGATGTGAGCCCCGTGCTCAGCCATAGTTTCGTGTGTGCACTGGGTTTTACTTTGCCCACAAACTCTCTAGTAAGCATGAACTTTCTGGGGGTGCCAGATGGGTGATATTTTACAGGAACTGGGCAAAAAAGACCTCTTCCGGAGGCAGAGGGGAGGGGTCTCAAGGGAAGGTGAAGAATGAAGTCAACGCGGACACCCACGTTAGGGAAGTAGTGTGTGGGAGAGGTGAGTTGATTAATGCTGCACCTCACAGGGAAAAGCGTGACTATGGGGGGACAGGTACGGCGAAGGAGCGCTGGCCTCTCGAGCGGCAGTCCTGGAGGCGGCCAATCACGGACTCCCAATAGGGAGGGCTCAAAAGCCAGGCGGCTCTGAGGGATCGAAGGTGCCAGTGCAGGCCGGCCCCAACGGCCTGGCTCAGCTGTGGGCTGTGCAATCCCCCCGCCCGCGCCAGTCCTTGCGAGCTGACCCCAGGCGAGGGGCGAGGAACCCGCGACGCCGCGTTTAAAAGGAGGTCTCGGCTTTCTGTCAGAAGCCGCAACCGGAAATAGAAGCCGCTTGGAGCCCGGTGGCCGTGGAGAGGCGCTCTAGCCCCGAACGCGGCCCCGCGACCGGAACTAGAGAACTCTATGATCTCACAGGGACTTCCGCTTCCGCCCCCAGCGGGCTCGGTTGGAGAGGAGTTTTCCGCTGGTAGGTTTTACTTTTCTTAGCTGGTTTTGCATCGCTGTCTTGTTGGAAAGCCACGGCTCTGATAATCTCTCTACAGTCTTTTTGGCAAGGTGTTGGGTCGCCGCACTGACGTCTGGCGCCCGGAGCCAGAGCTCGGCCTGTTGCTGAGGCCTTTGTTCCCTGGGGCGATAGAGAGAGGCGAGGGACCCAAGGGAATGTGGAGATGGAAGGCTCACTTTGCTTGCGGCGGGTGTGGTGGCTCACTATTTTTGCCGCCTTCGGGAAGGATTTGAAGCGACAAAGCCGAGATAGAAGCCTTAGCCTTATGGCTGCCAATTATTAACAAAAAAAAAATTTCCTGCTGTTGTTCAGAATTTGGGACGATTATTTTTCATTCAAGCTGGTACCTTAATTGTCTTCTAGGTTAGGTTACGTTCAAGCAGAACTCTAGGCACTTGCTACACTAAATGAAAATGGTTCCTACCCTCGAACACGGTAGGATGCGTCACATTAGCGATATGAATACAGTGCTAAAACGGAGTGATGCTGTTGAATTCTAACTCGCATGAATTGGGGAGGCTTGGCAGACAAGGTATTTTTCATTGTATACCAAAGTAAATGTAATTAACCTGACCTTTTGCAGACTACTTTTACATGTTATGCAATTGCCTTGAGTAGCTGCAGGTTTACTGAATTTGGATAATAGTTAAAGTTCATCTCTCTCTCCAACCTCTCCCCTCAACCCCTGGGCTAAATAGCTAGAAGTAGAAGTTTGCTTACTTTATACCATAGAGGACGTTATGGTATAAAGACAGTTAATTGTTTCACATAATGAGAACGCTGGAACAAGGTTTGGGTTTAGTTGTTTCAATAGGAGAAATAAAATCTTGCAAATTAACCTTAATTGTGGTTCCAAAAAGTGTTTCAGGGAATTCCCTGGCGGTCCAGTGGTTAGGACACTGTGCTTCCACTGCAGGATGCATGGCTTGGATCCCTGGCCAGGGGAACTAAGATCCTGCATGCAGCGTGGCCAAAAAAAAAAAAAAAAAAAAAGTGTTTTATAGTCTGATTGGATACCTGCTGGAGAAAGTCACATTGATGGAAGATTTTACCTTACAGAGTTTTAAGGAGTAGAGATAATGTATCTACATAAAACACCTAGCTGTAGCTTCTTGGTCAGTGGTATCTCTTACAGAGAGGCTTTTCTTAAGTGAACAGCAAAAAGACAAAGTTGAGAAATAGCATCACCTAAGACGAGTGGGAAGTTAGTTAAACATTGGTATCAGGGTTCTTTGGTTACAAGCAACAGAAAACAGGCTAATTTAAACTAAAAAATTTATTAGAAGAATATGGAGTAGCTAACAAAATAAGGAAAACCAACTCTGAGGGAACAGGAATTACACAGTCCTACTGGATGTTTCTAGCAAGAATTAGCAAAGGGTCATACAGGCATCGCTGTTGCAATGAACGAGCTTCAACAAATTTCTGTCACTGTACTTATGATTCAGATCCCTATTGACTGACCTTGGTTCAGATTTCATCTCCACTCGCTGTTTCACTCTTAGCCAGAAGAGTGCAAGACACCTTAATAGTCCTTTGAGAATATTCCAAAAGTAAACTGATGTTGTTATGTGAGAAAAAAGGCAGTCAAAAATAACAATGTCAGTTATTACAGCCAATAAATAATAAACACCTCATCACAAATCCCACTCCCAGGTTTATGGTGTAATAAGCAAGACACAGAAATTGATTGCACTTACGTTAAAAGGTGTGAAGAGCCATCAGATAGGTTAATATGGTGAGTTTAGAGGAAGAGACAATAAGAGCTGGGAGAAATGAGGCCGTTCAAACTAGCTTAAACAGAAGCTATATTGGCCTTTGTAACCAAGGGGAAGATCGTTTTTAACCTCACGTTTTATCTCAGCTTCTTTCTGCCAGTTGCTTTCTAATACAGCGATGTAACCTGGTATCTCCTGCATCTTATATCAGGACCAGATGTCCACTGAGAAGGTTTTGTGGATTAGGTGGACCTCAAAAGATGAGTACATTTGGAGAAAGTCAAATTGTTTGCTTTAAATATAGAGAGGAAAATAGACCAATAATACATAGTCTATACTGTTGACCATAATATAGAGGCTCTTAAATGCTAGTTTTAGTACTTTGCTTGTGGACATTCATTCATTTATTCCTGAATAATTTACTTATTCATTTATTACTGAATACATCCTGTGCGCCAAGCATTATGCTAGGTGCTGGGTAGACGGTAGTAATAAAAACAGACTTGGTATCTGCCCTCATGGAATTTACAGTCTAGTTGGGGAGAGAGATACTAAACAAGTAGAGAGACTAATATATAATTTACAAATGGAATAAGAGGGCTGTGATGGGGGTGGCAGTGGGGCCTGGGAGAGAAGAACCTTTTAGACTGGGTAATCAGGGAGTGCCTTTATGAGATTACAATTAAAGTGAGACCTAAATTATAAGCCAGCCAGCCCTGTGTGGAGTTGGGGAAAACGAATATTAGGTAGGAGGAGCGGTAGTTGTGAAGGCCCTAGGATGGGAAAGAGCTTGGCCTATTTGAGAGCTGCAAAAGCTAACAAGAGGTGAAATGAAGAGGAAATGAGGAGTGACTGAAAAGGATAAAATGATATTAAGAGAGGTAGACAGGAGCCTAACCACTCATAGGCCATGGGAAGGAAACTGGATTTTAGTCAAAGTATAATGGGAGGTCATTGAAGGATTTATACACCGGAGTCATGACCAGGTTTATATTTTTAAGATGACCCCTTAGTGGTTATGTGGTTACATTTACTTTGTGAAAATTCATCAAGCTTTATATTTTTGGTGTGCACTTTTTGGAATGTTAGTTTATACTTCAAAAAAAAAGTGAAACAAAAATCTGGCTGCTGTATGAATAATGGTTGGGAAGAGAGTTGAGGTTTCTAGTAGTTGAGGCAAGAGGCGATGGTGGCTTGGAATAATGAGGTGAATAGAAGGGATTGGATGAATTTGAAATATATTTTGAAGGTAGGATTGACAACTTGGAGATGGAATGAATGTGGCAGTTAAGAGAGAGAGAAATCAAGAATGACCCCCAGATTTCTGGCTAGTAATTTCTGGCAGTGTAATTTGTTCAAATAATTGCAATCATAGCAAATATTTACACAGTCCATACTATGTGCAGGCATAGTTCTAAGTGCTTTACGTACACTAATTCACTTCATCCTTGTAATAATATTATGATTGGATATTAGTATTTCTCCCATTTTGTAGATGAGAAAACTAAAGAGCAAAGAAATGGGGAAAACTGGGAGAAGGATAGGTTCTGTACCAATTAGGAAATGAGGAGCTGTTGAAAGTTTTTGAACCGGGGAGAGGTATGAATCAAAGATTTTTCTGGTGGCATCTCTACAAAATCCACCTCTGTCTTCTGTGAGTTGTACCTGGAACCACAGTTTTTAAACACCCCCCCCCCAATACTCTTATGATTTGCTTAATTTGGGTGGGCCATATGTGCAGACTTACGATCAGTGCGGTTAGCAATTTGGTGGTGAAATTTGGGGACTAGGTCAAGGCTAGAGATAGATATTTTGGAGTCATATGGGTAGGAAAAATGATTGAACCCATGGTATTGCTAAAGGGTTAGTGTAAAGAAAATGTATGAATATAGAACTTAAAAATAAAATGCTTGCTACTTTCTCCCTCAGACACCATCCTATATCTCTTCTCTTTCAGCTATACTTTCTTATGGAGTTATCTGTTTTCATTTCCTTACCTCCCATTTATCTTCACACTTCTTCAGCATGGCTTTTGCCTTCATTATCTCTGCCGATGGTCTCAGCAATGACATCGAAGACCTTAGTGCTGCTAAATCCTTGGACACTTTTCGGCCCTTCCTCCTTTTCTCTCTAGCAACTGTTGTTGTTGACCTCTCACTCATACATTTATCCATTCAACAAACTTTGGGGAGGGGGCGGCTAGGCCTCAGAGATATAGTATATAGGTCCTATACTTTCATAGAACTCTAAAAACGTCCTAAATGATTATGACCACCAGCTTTTCCTTCTGCCTCTCTACTTCTCAGTCCCCTTTGCACTTTGGTTTCCCAACTTCTGCCTCAGGCTCTCATTCTTCACATTCCTCTTCTTCTTTTTTTGGTTAAAGACTTTATTATTACTTAGAGCAGTTTTAGGTGGGAAGTTTTCGTTTAGAGGGGAAGGTACAGAGATATCTAGGTCTTGGTTTCTGAAAGGAACTTACTTTTGTGTAAGCACACCTGTTACATGCTGGGCGCCTTACCTACTTTAAGCTTCACAAGCTGGAGAGAGTTATATCACTGGATTTATTTCACAAGTAAGACTAAGGTTGAGGAGACGTTAAGTAACTTTCCTAATCACATTCAGGACAGGGATTCGATCTCAGATGGATTCAAACTCAGATCTGAGGCCATGTCAACCTCTTTTCCTTGCACCACTCTCCTCCAGTCCCACTGCCCTTGTATGGTCTTCGGCTGGATCACCATTGTTCACATTCCTGAACTGGCCAGGGAAATTAGCTGGGTTTTTTTGTTTGTGTTGTTTTTAAGAAAACAGGATGTTTCACTATCCCTATGTGTAAGTTTTTAGAGAACTCCTGTGCGAGGAAACAAATCCAGGGAATGTCATCTTGTTTAATAGATCCGTTCCGATCGTCAGTGAACTTCCTCGAGGCCCGGACCTCAGGTCACTTCCCGACTGCGCAAAATTTTTCCGTCTCCAAGGCGACCAAGATGCCCGCCTTTCTGGTTCTCCCGCGCGCCTGGATGACGTCACACGGCGAGGCCGTCTGACGTCAGAGTTTCCTGTCCACCATGTTTGTCCCTGGCAAAGTGGGTTTTGCGCAGTGGCTTAGACTTGGAGAAGGAGTCGTGGCGTGCAGGAAACCATTACAGCACTGCTTTCTGGCTGCTGCTGCCACCCCTGCCCTTGCCTCCGGTGAGTTCAGGGCGGCTAACTTTGGGGTGTGTCCCTCTTTTGGGGAAGGGAGCCAGGCTTGGTGGGAGACGGGCGGAGGAGAGCAATCTTAGGAGCGTGACCGTTGAAGATGGAGTGAGCCGTCGGGTGTGACCGTTATGAGGAAGAGGGTTGGAGAAAGGGACTCCACCGCTGGAGCGGGGTGAGGGAATCCGCGGGGTGGCAACTGGGAGTTGGGGGGCACTGGGGAAAAGATGTTCGAAGTGGGGGGTTAGGAGGGCCAGAGGCCAGGGGTGTGGCCGATAGAGACTGGAGGCCGAGGGGAGAACCTTCTTCCCAGTTTGGCGTCGTTCACTGAGAGGCTGGGACGTGTCCAGGTACCAGAAGGGGAAAGGGGTTCCCCCAGAGTTTTGCTCATAGGTGGGCAGACCTCACCCGTCTTCTGTAATTTGAGGTTGAGACACCTCTCCCTCACCTCGTAATGGAGGAACATATCCCTAGAATCTTGACCACCTGGGGAAAAAAGAGGAATTCCTGACATTGGAGAACGGGAAGAGAAACCTCCAGAATTGACCCGTTGTGAGAGAGGGGGAAGCAGGTGGGAGTAAATCTTAGCCCGGAGTTTTTTCTTTCTGGTCTTAGAAGGAGCGGTCTGGTTTGAGGAAAGACTGTAGATTAAGACAGAGGTAAAGAAACTGGAACTTCCTGTTATTCCATATTCTTTGAATCCAAAGAATTGATTCATGCTCTTTGTTTTTAGAGCACTGAAAACAGTGCCCATTTGCGGGGCAGACTTTTTTTCAACTCACCTGGCTGCTTCATTTTGAAGCAGTGTGAATAAAGTGTGAATGCTTCATTAAACTTTGACTTTTAAGAAGTGTTTTTTAAATGCCAAACACTGTTATAATCATGTGGTTTAAAAGAGAAAGTAAACAAAACTCAGTAAGTTTAGAAAAGGAAGAATGACAAAGGAAGTGGTCTCAGTGAGGAACAATTTAAATTATTAATCACCTCCCTGGTATAATTCTGTTGCTTAGCCTCAGGGTACACTTACAGAGTCATAATAGAAAGCAGCAGATGAAGGAGATGCAGCTGTACAAGAAAACGTGTAACATTCCAATGATGACTAAGCGTGGTGGTAAGATGAGAACTGTTTGCAGGTATCTTAGTAGTTTTAAACTCCCAAAGAAGCAGAAAGTATAGTGTGTTCTGCAAATAACCTCACTGAAAATTGGGTGGTAAAGGTAATACAAAGCTAACATTCTGTGACTTAAGAGACTCAAGAAAGTCCAGTTCTTCCATCTTTTCTTTTTCTTCTTTGACACACCCGTATTTTAAAATATTACGAACCAAGCTGAACAGGGAACGAATCAGGTAGGACGCATTTTCCTTTCTTCCTTCTTTTCTCTCCTTCCAGGCCTAAGTTTTCCAGAGTTTATTTCAGTTAAGAATTGGATGTAAAACTTTTGAGCTTTTTTCTTACTGGATAATATTAACATTATTTTGTGGTCATTTTTAAATGGAAATTGCAGGTGTGTCTGTTGTAATGAGTTGTCTGCTGTCATTTCTTAGGCAATAAATGATACCTGAAGATGCCATTGTCTTTGCATTATTGAAATATCTGATTAGCACCTCTCACCCTTGTAATCAAAGATTGCTGAGATGACCTTTCTGCTTTATAATTTGGTCAACTGTTCACTTTTTCCCTACTAGCACCAACTGTGTAAAGTCCTACTTTATGCGAAGAGGGGATTTAGTGGCCTCGCCAACTAATTTAGCTGCCATTTCCCAGAGAGCCATTTGAAATTAAGACCCTATTAATTTTTTTCTGGCCTTATTCTCTTTACGGGCACCGGAAGGAGGGAGGAATAGTTGAGAAGGGACTTTTACAAGCTATATTTAGTAGAAACTAGGTTATGTTAAATCTAGATGTATAATCCTGTACAGGGAGACCTTTTCTGAAATGCAGTGACATACTCTGGGCTAGGAAAGTTAGAGTGATTGTGCTTTTGACTGTGGCAGCGTTATTATTTTTTAACAATGTCCTGAGGTCATACCTCAGGTCCTCAGAACAGCCGGTGACTTCTCTAGTTTGATCTGCTAAAAAGGTAGTGTGAATTCCAGCTCCATGATGGCTTGGCTTTGCCCTGGGACTCTCCTGAGGAATAGATTCCCCCCCAGCTCCCAGAAGGAACTTGATTTTTGAGGCTTTTCAGCAAATACTTGACTTATTCTTTGAACTCTATCTTGGCTGCTTTTTCTTTGGCTTCTAAAGGAAACAACAGCTTTTTTTTTTTTTTTTTTTTTGGGGTACACGGACCTCTCACTGTTGTGGCCTCTCCCGTTGCGGAGCACAGGCTCCGGATGCGCAGGCTCAGCGGCCATGGCTCACGGGCCCAGCCGCTCCGCGGCATGTGGGATCCTCCCGGACCTGGGCACGCACCCATGTCCCCTGCATTGGCAGGCGGACTCTCAGCCACTGCGCCACCAGGGAAGCCCCAGACAACAGTTTTCACCATCTTATGTTTTAGAGAATCTGACCATATTCATCTCTGGTGTGTGATTAAGAGTGTCTCATTAAAACAACAACAACAACAACAACAAAAAAAAACAAAGAAACAGTGTCTCATTTAAAAATATATACAGGGACTTCCCTGGTGGTGCAGTGGTTAAGAATCCGCCTGCCAATGCAGGGGACATGGGGTTTGATCCCTGGTCTGGGAAGATTCCACATGCCACGGAGAAACTAAGCCCGTGCGCCACAACTACTGGCCCCACGCGTTGCAGCTGTTGAAGTCCACGTGCTCTGGGGCCCATGTGCTGCAACTGCTGAGCCTGCATCCTGCAACTAATGAAGCCCGCGCACAGCAACGCAGAGTAGCCCCCGCTCGCCACAACTGGAGAAAGCCCACGTGCAGCAACGAAGACTCAACGCAGCCAAAAAATGCATACGTATGCAATTTTTTGAGGTGAAATTCACATAACATAAAATTAACCATTTTAGAGTGAGCAGTTTGGTGGCATTTGGTACATTCACAGTGTTGTGCAACCCCGACTCTTCTCATTTGTTTTTGTTTAGGCTGGTTTATTTTTATTTTGGGGGAGTTTCTTTTGGCTTAAGTCAGGAACTGACATGATAAAATGTTGCTCTGCCAATATGTGTAAGGGATATTTCATTACTGTTGTGTAGGACAGTGCGAGATAAGAGAGTGGTGTGTTTCTCCTTTCTCTTCAAAAGCAGGGGTTCTTAATTTAGGGTCTAAGATCATGTACTTGATTCTCTCCTCTTCCCTGAAATTTTGTGGGCTGGTACATTATTCTCTAGTAAGAACTTAGTGCTCACAATGTAAAAGGACAGAAATCTATTCCTCGATGATGAAATTTGTTAGGGGAAGTAATGAAATGTGTGGGTCACTAATAAAGGTACAATTTAAGACGAGGTTAATTTAATGTTTAACAGATCATGCTGAAATTTTCTGTTAAAAATTTAATATATGTGAATGTGTATGAGAGCTTTAGAAAACAGAACGATTTTGATGCCCTTTTTCAAAGAAACAGTGAGAAATTCCAAGCAGCTTTTGTCTTTAAATGTTAAGCAAGTTTTAACTTTTGATGATCCCAAAGGATTAGAGTGGTGTAACAACATCCTGGATAGACCATAATGGCCTTGAGCTGTGGCCCTCCTGTCAGGCTCTAGTACTGTAATCATTTCTGTATACTGGTTTTCCTCTTTGTATATATAAGTTCTTAGATGATAACTTCACATTTATTCCAGGTCTTTTTTTTTATTAATTAATTAATTAATGGCTGTGTTGGGTCTTTGTTGTTGTGCGTGGGCTTTCTCTAGTTGCGGTGTGTGTGGGCTTCTCATTGCAGTGGCTTCTCTTGTTGCAGAGCACGGGCTCTAGGCTTGTGGGCTTCAGTAGTTGTGGCACGTGGGCTCAGTAGTTGTGGCTCACAGGCTCAGTAGTTGTGGCACACGGGCTTAATTGCTCCGTGGCATGTGGAATCTTCCTGGACCAGGGCTCAAACCCACATCCCCTGCATTGGCAGGCGGATCCTTAACCACTGCACCACCAGGGAAGTCCCTATTCCAGGTCTTTTATGTGAAGGACTCCTTTCTTCAGTTCGCCTACTTCACATTTAGTTTACACTGTGAATGGATTAAGTGATGAAATGGATTAAAAGATTATAATTCTTTGAATTTTAGCTAGAAAAGACATTGTGAAAATACTACATAAGACAAGCCTCTGTTACAGGCTCACTTTAAGTTATAACAAATAGTGTCAAATCAGAAATTTCTGTATTCTGTAATGATTTGTGTGAGTTCTAGCTCACTTCTTTTAACAAGGTAAATTCAGTGAAATTCTTGTACAACCTAAAAGCACTATTGTATAAGGATCAGTACTATAAACATTAAGTAGCTCCTTGGAAAGATAACAGATGAGTCTAATTTCCCTTAAATAGTCCAAGTAGTACATTTTAGAGAACAAACTAGAGCCAACCTTTTTTCATTATTTTATGATTTTCTGGCTTTTTTCCTTAATTGCATTGATTTGTTGAGGGCTTAGGTCTTTTTTCTCAGATCCATAATTACCATTGTTTGTGGAGGTATTATTGCTCAAGTTTGCCAAATATATTATCACTCATGTTGTTTTGACCAGAAAATAATGAGTAGGTGCCAGGGCATCTGTCCAAAATTTGGTGATAAGTATTATTAATGATGGTGGTCAGTAAGAAGATAATCATTTTTTAAAAATTTATTTATTTGGTTGTGTCGGGTCTTAGTTGTGGCAGGCGGGCTCCTTAGTTGAGGCTTGCTGGCTCCTTAGTTGTGTCATGCGAACTCTTAGTTGCGGCACGCATGTGGGATCTAGTCGGACCAGGGATCGAACCTGGGCCACCTGCTTTGGGAGTGCAGAGTCTTAACCACTGTGCCACCAGGGAAATCCCAGAAGATACTCATTTTTGAGTGCAGCAGGAATATCATTAAAAGAAAGTTTTAATGTATTTAAAGAAGTCAAGTACATTGGACAAAATCTTAGAGTTTCTCAAATCAGAAAACATTGTCTCATTATTTGGGGAGAAGTGTGATCAGTCCATGCTGTTTTCGTTTTACCAATGGAGACTTATGTCAACTGGATTAATTCTGGAAATTGGAACAGAAAAGTTAAATTGAAGCTGGGATCCATGTTCTTTTAAGTTTTAACACCAGTTCTCATCCTCTTTAGCACTCAGTGTGACTGAACAAATATCTCAGTTTTTTGCATTGTTTTTAACTGTAAACTGATATTTTTTGTTTTGGGAAATACTCGGGGGAATTGTAGGTTGTTGGAAATATGAAAACCATAATTTAAAAAAAAAATCCATGCATAACACCTCTCTAGATGTTTGCCTCTAGGTGTTTGTCATGAAAGAGTATTGTCCTACTAATCTAGGCTTTTCTTTTTTTTCTGAAAGAAATTCCTTTTATTGACAGTTGCATGTAATGGTGAAGAGGTTGATAAAATTTTTTTCTCTTTCAGTTTTACTCTGTTTCAGAATATATGTCTTAGAGTGACTCCGTCTTGAGGCAGGGAAGTAAATCAGATTTGCTTTAACGGAAAGTAATGGGGAGATCTTTTGAAACAAACTTTTCTTTATTTTAAATATTGGAGTGACTAACTGAAGATGTATTTGTAAAAAGATGTAGCTTTAGGTCTTGCAGGCTCTGAGGAGATAATTGTGGATAAAATTATAAAACTATGATAGGTTCAGATTATCACTCTATTCCATTAGGCCTTTGGATTTTGTTCCAATTAGCTTTTGAGGCAAGGATTACATTCTTAATTATCCTTGCATCCCTTTGGATCACCAGTGATGGTGGTAAGGATGAAGATACTTTCTGAATGCAGAACTTCTTGTATATAAATGATCTTAAAATTAGTTGAATGCCTTGCTGGACATAAATAACTTGGTTAAAGGAATTCTCTTCTCTTGCTGTAGGTGCGCATTAAAGATCCACAACCATGACTGACTCCAAGTACTTCACAACCAATAAAAAAGGTAAGTATGAGAACCTGATCACAGCCTTTTTTGAAGATTCTTCAAAAGTTGTGGTGTAAGATTGTTCCAAGTAGAATGCTCCTGACCTCTTCAGACATGTATGTCTTGGACCATCTCACTGGGGATATCCTACAGAAAAGTGTATTGAGTAAATTATTAAAGTATGGGTTTTTAAAGATACGGCTGTGGTGCACATCATTTTGACCTGAAGGTTTTAGTGAAAGGAAGAGATCCAAGATTGATCCATTGAAGATTGATAGATCTGAGGAGGGTAAAAGGAAGAAGCACATTTATTTTCTCTTTTTTAAAAAAATTGAGTGTAATTGGTTTACAATGTTGTGTTCATTTCTGGTGCACAGCAAAGTGATTCAGGTGTGTGTGTGTGTATATATGTGTGTGTGTGTGTGTGTGTGTGTGTGTATACATATATATATTCTTTTTCAGATTCTTTCCCATTATAGGTTATTACAAGATATTGAATATGGTTCCCTGTGCTATACAGTAGGACCTTGTCGTTTATTTAATATATACTAGTTTGTATCTGCTAATCCCAAGGTCCTGATTTATCCCTTCCTCCCCTCCTGTTTGGTAACCAGAAGTTTATTTTCTGTGTCTGTGAGTGTTTCTGTTTTGTAAATAAGTCCATTTGTATCATTTTTTAGATTCCACGTATAAGTGATACCATATATTTGTCTTTCTTTGTCTGACTTACTTCACTTAGTATGGTAATCTCTGGGTCCATCCATGTTCCTGAAAATGGCAGTATTTCATTCTTTTTTTATGGCTGAATAATACTCCATAGTATATATAAACCATATCTTCTTTATCCATTTATCTGTGGATGGACACTTAGGTTGCTTCCATGTCCTGACTATTGTAAATAGTGCTGCCGTGAACGTTGGGGTGCATGTATCTTTTCGAATTAGAATTTTCTCTGGATATATACCCAAGAGTGGGTTTGTTGGATCATATGGTAACTCTAGTTTTTTAAGGAACCTCCATAGTGTTTTCCATAGTGGTTGCACCAAATTCTTTTAATTTTTTACTTGGACATAAACATTTTATTACAAGGCGTACTACTAAAGCAATACAGCAATAAAAAGTAAAAATGAAAGTTCCCTCCCTCCCTATTCCTGTTCCTGATGGGAACTCGGTATGTATCCTCAGTCTTTTCTATGCATGTATTAATACATATGATTTTAAAAATTTTTAACAAAAAATGATTATGCAAAACAATGCATGGAAATTTGATATTTTCTTATCCTTCCACAGATGATGATTTCATATCATCATTTCTGAATTATGGCTGCCAAAAGGCATAATCTCAGTGTAATCATGAGGGAACACCTATGACAGCTGAGGGTGTTCTATAAAATGACTGGCCTGTACTTTTTTAAAATGTCATTATCATGAAAGACAAAGGCTGACCAGCTGTTTCAGATTAAAGGAGACTAAAGAGACATGACAGTAAATGTAATGCATGATCCTGCATTGGATCCTGGCCCAAGGAGGATGGGGGTAAAATTACTATAAAAGACTTTATCAAGATCTTTGAATAAGGTTTATAGATTAGATAATGACAGTATATCACTGTTAAACTTCCTGATTTTCATCATTGTATTATAGCTATGTAACATAATTCCTTGTTCTTAGAAGTTATACACTGACATATTTAGAGCTAAAGAGACATGATGTCTACAGTTTACTTCTTCAATGAATCAGAAAAAAATGTATAAATATATAAAAAGTATGATAAAGCAAATGTGGCATAATGTTAGCAGATGGGGAATTTTGCAACTTTTCTTTAAGATTAAAATGATTTCAAAAGAAAAAATGGGAGGGCACACATAGTGGCCTGGAGCACCAGAAAATTTTCTAGAAAGCACAAGCATATTTCTGTCGTTTGGAGTTATTTAAGGGTAAACTTCTATTATAATACAGAAAACACCATAGAGAGTTGCTTAATTACATTAGCTACTAGTCCATGGCTTTCAGCCTTGCCTGCACATTGGAATTGCCCAGTGAAGTAAAAGACAATAGGTGATGTCCAGTCCTACCCCTGCAGATATCCTGATTTCTTTGGTGTGGGATATGGCCTAGACGTGGGTTTTTTTTAAAAGCTCCCCAGAATTTTCTGATGTGTAGCCGAGATTGAGAACTGTTGCTAGCTGCTAGCAATGCTTGGTAGATTTGATTCAGGGGAAAAGGAGGGGGGAAGATAAGAATTTAATAAAGCTGCAGTATGTATGAGATACCTTGCCTCCGTGCTCCTCCTTGGCTCCACCCAACTTCTTGCTGTTTTTACTGCTTATAGCGTACAAAAGCATTTAGCCCCTTGTCATTCATTTTCAGCTTTTTTTCTTATTCTCTTATCATTCTGAAATGTATTTATTTCTTCTGTTAACATTTTGTGTGCTTTGATGACCAAGATGTTTCTATAATAACACAAAAAGATGTAATTTTAAAACTCACCTGATTTTTCAAACCTTCACTTATAATGGGTCCTGGTAACCTTTTTTTAATTCAGGGATTTTTATAAAGGTTTGAGACTTACAGATGAATCATGGCTGGATAAATACCACATTTTAAAAAATGGATAGACTGTGTTCCTTTTACTTCCTGTAACACCCACCAGAACTGCCACTGGCGCATATTCTTTAAATTTATGCTGTTGGAGTTGGAATAATTTCAGTTATATCCTGTTTTGATTCTTCAGCTCCTGCTGCTATTCACAATTCAGATTTTCTGAAACCGTGCTGCTTGTCCTTTACTGTTTTCAGAAGTAAATGATGGGAACCCTAAGAGCTGGATTTGGCAGCAGAGGACTTGGAGAAGAGGAGAGTGACTCTTTAAAGGGCCCAGCTTTTCTGTCTGTGCTATTTTTGCAGCTGTCAAATAAAAGGGTGATTTTTGTAACAGTTTGTTTGCTTTGTTAGCGATGGATTTTGATGTAACAGGCTTTTTTAGTGCTCAGTTTCTGTGCTTGCCAGTTCATCCTTCCCATTTAGAGGCTTCAGCAGATCACCTAGTTTGCTGCCCCCACTATTTCTATACTGGTGAACGAGGTTAAAGTGAACATCAAGAACAGTCATAAAGGTGGAAGAAAATGAGGCAATTCTGTGGATTGAAAGTTGACGTGACAATAGTCAACTTCTTTTTCGTGGTCTTATAGTATATTTTCTTCTTTCTTTTAAAACCAGTTGAGGGCTGTTAACCTTTTTTCTTATTTCAGCTCCAGCTTTCTGAAGATAGGTGAGCCTGGGCCTTAAAATAGTGGTGACAGTCCTGGCATTTCACGGTGCAGCGCCTGAGCAGTCAGTCATTTAAGATTATACCTTTAGAAATGACTCTGGTTTGTACCATTCTTGAAGCTTCAGGATTATTATTTCTGTTCTTAGATTGATTGAACAGGATAGGGCCTTAAAGCCCATTATCATCTTAAAGTACTAATTAGAGCAGTGATTCTCAACCCTGATTATACATTAGAATCACTTGAGGAAACTTTAAAAAATATGAACGTAGGAGTTCTACTCCTTGACATTCTGATTTATTTGGTCCAGAGTGGAGCCTGAGCATTGGCATTTCTAGATACTTCCCGGGCAATAGTGTGTAGCCAACGTTGAGAAACACTGGATTAAAGAGTCGGGAGAAACAGTTCTAAGGCCAGCTCTGTCACTCGCTCACTTAGTGACCTTTGAGCCTCAGTTGTTGAGTTGAGAGTAGGTGAATGAGGAGTCTCTTCTGGTTTGAAAACATTGATTTGTGAACCTGTTTGCTGCCTGCATTTATTTTTTTCCCAGGACTTTGAAATTCTGACGGGAGATCATCCCTCAGATGCCGTTCTCTCCCCATCCTAGTAAGATATCATGAGATATCTTTCCTTTTTCCCACTTCTATGCTTCCTGAGATCTGGCTTACACCTTCCTCTCTGGCGATAACCCCAAAATAGCATCCTTATCAATGGGTTGGTTAATATTCTAGGGATTTGAACTGTACCTATCCTATAATTTTTAAATAATCTTATTTCAGTTGCAGCCCTGCCACTGGTCATCTGTTGTGTTACTTGCTATATAGTACAGTGTTCTGCTCTAGTTCTCTGATCCTGTGATCTCACCCGTTTGTTGTCTTTTAGGAGAAATCTTTGAGTTAAAGGCTGAACTCAACAATGAAAAGAAAGAAAAGAGGAAGGAGGCTGTGAAGAAAGTGATTGCTGCTATGACTGTGGGGAAAGATGTTAGGTAAGGGTAATCTCTTCTGCTTTGCTCATTTTAGACTCTTACTCTATGGCTTTTACTGCTTTTTTTGTTTTTTTTTTTGTTTTTTTTTAAGCAGAGGTCTTCTTAGAAGCCCACATGATTTAAATTTATTTATTTATTTATTTATGGCTGTGTTGGGTCTTCCTTTCTGTGTGAGGGCTTTCTCTAGTTGTGGCATGCGGGGGCCACTCTTCACCGCGGTGCGCGGGCCTCTCACTCTCGCGGCCTCTCTTGTTGAGGAGCACAGGTTCCAGACGCGCAGGCTCAGTAGCAGTAGTTGTGACGCATGGGCCCAGTTGCTCCGCGACATGTGGGATCTTCCCAGACCAGGGCTCGAACCCATGTCCCCTGCCTTGGCAGGCAGATTCTCAACCACTGCGCCACCAGGGAAGCCCTACTGCTTTTTATTTAAAGCTATTACAGTCAGAACGTATAAGAATGAGTTTGTCCCACTGGAAACATCAGGAAGTGTAGTTGCTTTTATATTAACTCTGTGACTAAGTTTTTTTTGTTTTTTTTTTTCTTGAGTGAAACGAGCTTGATTTCACTTGCATACAGATCTAGCATAAAACCTCCTGAGAGCTGACACAGTTACAAATCTGTTGCTGAGGTAGTTTTAGAAGATGATAAAAATACACTGAGAAGCAGAAGCCCATGTGTACTTTAATTGGCTCAAGCCAGTGCCCTCAACTTTACAACTCTGCCTTTAATTGCTGAATTCAAGATGAAAATCAGTGGTAACAAAATCCAAAGGGTCTTTTTTGTTTTTCCTCCCTTTTTTCCTGTAATTTAGGAAGGCCATTTGGAAATAAATAAGGATTGTCTGCAGGCCCCTGAGGATTCCCGAGATCCTTTCCATGAAATCCATGAAGTCAAAGCTATTCTTGTAATAATACTTAGGTGTTATTTACCCTTTTCACTGTGTTGACATTTGCATGGCTGGTGCCTTAGTGTGAATTAAGGCAGTGGTGCCAAACTGTAAAAGTAGTCATTGTATTCTTCACCATCATGTGCTTGCAGGAAAAAAGGGCAGTTTCACTTAGGACTGTCCTGCATGAAGCACTAAAAATTTATTTCAGTAAACCTTGAACCTTGAGTTCAGGTCTTTTTAATATTCTGTGTGATGAAATAGGAATTAGGCATAAAGTACTTCTACTGCATAGCAAAGTGTGACGGTTGACTTGAAAAAAAGCCCTTGCACAATTGTTTGACTTGGGAACACCATTTCTTTGTGGAAGAAAGGTTGACAGACAGAACTATAGTTAATCAGACTTCGGTATTTGGGAGACATTTTATAAAAAATGAACAAAGTGAACCTGTCACTTCAAGGGAAAAAATTTGACAGTAGATAAATTTCGACTTTAAAGTAAAAATTAGAGTGTTGGAAAACTTGTATCTCCCATCGTGAGCTTGATAGCTTCCCAATACTTAGAGATTTTTCTGATGAGATTGGTGGTGAAATTAATGACTGTGATTATTTGCTGCTGTATAATGAAATATGCCACCATAGAGAAGATCTGCATAACTCATTGAACCAGTATTTTCCAAATGACCAGTGCATACATCACAAAATTATGCATGGGTAAAATATCCATTCAAAATAAGTGATAAATGAATGGATTTTAATGCAACCAAGTACAGAAAGTTTATTGATATGGTTTCAGATTCCATATTGTACCTAACTTTTAAGAAACTACCATTTGTGGACTAAAAACAAAAAGAAAAACAACCATTTGTCTAGCTTTAATGTATCAAAGAAGAACATCCAGTTATATGAAAAAGCTATTAAAATACTCCTCCATTTTCCAATTTATATACGTGTATGCAAATGGATTTTCTTCTTACACTTCAGCTAAACAACATTCTACAACAGGTTGAATGCAGGAGCATGTGTGAGAATCCAGCCGTTTTTGTTTAAAGTAGACATTAAAGAGATTGGCAAAAATTAAAACAATGTCATCTTAATTTAAGAAAATAAGTAAAATAGGTAGATTTTTACTTTAAAATATTTATGTTAATATGAAATGCATTGATTTTCCTTTTATTAGTTGGGTCAAATGCTGCTGATAAGAAATGGATGAGTGCAAGAATGCCAAGTAAATTGCAGCATCTAGTGGTGGATGTGAGGTGTAGTAACTCAAACATCTGAGAAGGTCCTAAGGCTGATGATGACCTTCCTAATGTCATTAAGAAAAGGGAAGTTTAAATTTAGGTGCATTCTGTGTCAGGCACAGGGACAGATGCTTTTACTTGCAATGTTTTTTATAGTCCTCATACCTTCTGAACTAGAGGTTATTCTGAATTAGAAGTTACTCCATGTTAGAGATCAAGCAGTGTATACTTGGAGAGGCTAACGAATAATCCCAAAGTCATACAGCTAGTGGTAATGTAGCCAGGATCCTAACCTAGGGTCTGAGTCCCAATACCTGTTACTGGTCACTTCCTTCATGGGTGTATATATACAATAGAATCTAAATGTGTACATGGCACACACGTTTAGAACTGTTTCATTTTCTGAAAATGGTTAAAATTTTGAACAAAGGTCCTCATTATCTGAGAACTGTTTTAATAAGGAAGCTAATCAAATAAGTTCCCACTGGTCAGGGATGGAAGAATATGTGCATTAAAAAGCATAACAACTGTAGTGCTTTGAACTGCAAAGAATTGATGTGAAAAATTATGGTTAATTTTTTTGTGTGACAGTGATTTTTTTAAAAAGTTTGTAAAGATACACACTAAAATATTATATAGGAAATGTTTGTGAAGGATTTGTTTAGAAATTGTTTAGAGCAACTAGATGGGGTAGGGACTGGGGGAAGGCAAGTGGGTTGAGGTTGTGTATGAAACAAGATCGGGTATGTATCAATATTTGTTTGCAGCTGGGTGATGGATACATGGGTTCATTAAACTGCTGTCTCTAATCTGAAAATTTTCATAGTAAAAAGTTTTTTAAAAATCTATTTTTAGACATCTTGGGACCATTATTATAAATTCTTTAGTAATTCATTTCTGTGGTAAGTATTATCACTAGTGGACATTTGTGCTCACATCGAATCACTTTTTAAATTAAGGCTGTTTCTTTGTGTTCTGTCCAACAGCCTGGCACCAACATCTGTTCGCTTTCCCTTCCTCTTTTCTCAGCTGTCTCTTTCCAGATGTAGTGAATTGTATGCAGACTGACAACCTGGAACTAAAGAAGCTTGTGTATCTCTCTACTTGATGAACTATGCCAAGAGTCAGCCAGACATGGCCATCATGGCTGTCAACAGCTTTGTGAAGGTAACTTTTTCCCAGGGACTCAAGAACAGTCTCTTCTACCTCAGAAAACCTTTTCAGAAATGTCTCTTGATATGGTTAGTGTCTGCATTGCAAATAAGCAACCTCTGTTCCAAAAGAGGGCCTCTAGAGAAGTATTGGCCATTGAGTAGGAATATTCATGATTTAAGCATTCTGTATGCCAGAGTTTGTCTTCCAGTTCAGACCATATGGTGAGCCTTCTGTCAGCTGGGCTTGGTGCATCCTTGCCAGGTGGGAGAAGAAAGCCAGGTGAAACCTCACTGTTTTATCTTCCAAGGCTGACAAATGTTGGGCATATCATTGTAGTGTCAGTAACCTGGGGTTTTACCTATTTTATCTTTGTAGAAATTATGCTTATGGTTCAGACGTAGTGGAAATTACAGGAGCTGCCTTTTAATTTTGTTTTATTGAATAGGTCTTACAGTAGTTGATTAACTTTTTTGTTATTGTGGAAATTTTCAAACATATTCAGGTTGAGGGAATAGTATAATAAATTCCTAAATATCTACCTTGTAGTTTCAGTAGTTACCAACCTATGGCCAGTTTTGTTTAATTTAACTCTCCATACATGCTTTCCTGACCCCCACCTCCTCTCCTACTGGATGATTTTAAAGCAAATCCCAAACACCGTAAGAATGAAAAACTCATTTAATCAGCTGATCATTAAAGAAAGTCCTTAATATTATTGGATATCCAGTCAGAATTCTCCTGTCATTAGATTTGATGAACACAGTAATAAGGTTGTTCTTATTAGGATTTTTGTTTTTTGTTTTGTTTACTTCCTTTTCCTCTGCCTGGAATTTAGTCTACATTAAAAGCAAAAATCAGACAGCATTTCTAAAATTAGCTTCTATTAAATTGTTTTGGAAAATAAACATGCTTTCTTCCTTCTCATGGAATTTTTGTTCTTTTTCTGTGTTTAGCTACAAGGTACAGGATCATTGTAACATTACATTCTTTCCGTCTGGTGATTCATAGATGGATGATATCATTGGAAAGAATTTAGTTTACATTTTTTGGAAGTTAGCATGTGCATAGGTTTATAATGTTTAAAGAAATTTTTTAATATAGGGCAATTTAAGGGGTGTTCCTTCTTGGTAAGTGTTCTATTTGTACTGTATTTGGAGGCACTTGCTAGGAAAGGAGAACGTATGTTAATCAGGATTTCAGAGGGCCCTCTCTGCTGCTTCGCGCAAGGAACTTATGTTGGGCACAAACCAGCTTCTAGATTCTCCTTTGCTTTCTTGGCTGTAGGCTCCAGATATCCAGCCCTCTTTTGTCCCTGCTTAGTATTTGTGGAGTGGGACATATCTTTCCATTTCCTGATTTGTTGTTGTTGTTTTTGCGGTACGCGGGCCTCTCACTGCTGTGGCCTCTCCCGTTGCAGAGCACAGGCTCAGCGGCCATGGCTCACGGGCCCAGCCGCTCTGTGGCATGTGGGATCTTCCCAGACCGGGGCACGAACCGGTGTCCCCTGCATCGGCAGGCGGACTCTCAACCACTGCGCCACCAGGGAAGCCCAATGTTTTTATTTTTTATTAAAAATTTTTTTAAAGTCTTTTTCCTTATAGGCTATTATAAAATATTGAGTATAGTTCTCTGTGCTATACAGTAGGTCCTTGTTGGTTATCTCTCTTATATATAGTAGTGTATATATGTTAACTTTAGTTAAAACTGACTCTCCGTGAAATACTATTTGAAAGAGAAAAGATAGTTTGAAGTAAAAAAATTCTCACTGTTAAGTCCTAGGTTAACCTCCCTGAGTCTGTTTCCTCTTCTGTAGAGTGAGTGGTACCAACTTAGAGAGTCGTTAGGAGTATTAATTGAGCTCTTGCATAAAAAGCATCTGTGAAAGTGCCTGGCTTATGAGAGTTCATGAAGTGATGGCTGCTACTGCCATGGTTATGAAGTAGACATTAGGCAAAGGTTAACATTATTGCTACAATATTAATTTAAAGGGTTCTGACCCCTTTGATAGCTATACAGGTTCATATGGTAAAATCTTTCTGAGGGAATTAAAGCTAAACTTATTTCCAGACACAGATTTATTAGTCCATTATTTTGAAAGTAAACGTATTCAGAATGAGGAAGCACTTTGGCACGAGAGGAAAATAGCTCCTATGATTTCTTCACAAATAATCAGAGTTTTGAAAATTCTGTCTCACTAAATTGATATTTGCAAGAAAGATACACTTTTGGGTGATAGTGATAATTCTCTAGCTTTTGCCCATGCATTAGGATTTTCCCTCCTTACTGCAGTTTTCCCTTTCTCTCTTAGAGGCATTTTGAGGTATTCCAACTTCAGTTAATGTTTACCCCAGAATCTGCCACTCCAGAGACTCTCTTGACAGCCCTACCACATGTACTTTGCTTTTTGTTTGTGAGCTCAGGTCTCCTAAATCCTTTGGCTCAGCGCCTTAGCCCCTTTGATCTTGTCTTCTGAGCCTTCTGAGTTCTACCATCTCTCTGAGAACTGCCCCTGGGAATGCCCTTCTTCCATTGCTCTGTCCTGTCTGCCAAAGCACAGACTACTGAATTAGTTAAAAAAACAAAACAAAAACAACCCCAGAAACATATTTTCGTCTGTTGAGGGTTTTTCTGCACAAGCAGCATGCTCTCAGAACTTGGCCCGGTATGGCCTTTAGCAACGGTTCTAGTTAAACTGCCAGCTTCTTTTAATATGAACTTATTTTGGAAAGCTGTTTTATGAAAAGTAACATTTTTTTTCCTCAGAAAAAGTATGTATTTTAACCATGTGCTAGCCAGCATGTAGAAGCCACATGAGATTATGTGACAGTGGTTCTCAACTGGGGGCGATTTTGCTTCCTGGGAGACAGTTGGCATTGTCAGGAAACACTTTTGCTTGTCACAACTGATGGGAAGGTTGCTACTGGCATCTAGTAGGTAGAGTTCAAGGATACTTTAAACATCCTGCAGTGCACAGGGAGCCCCCTACAACAACATGAAGGACTAATTTGTTTTAAAAACTGAAGTAATGCCTGACATATAGTAAATGCTTAATAAATGACAGCTATTGAGAAACAGATCTAACGTGACGTACTTTCTGATTATTGTAATTTCTGTTTAGGCTTTAGAAGGTTTGTGGTGGTTTGCTGTCAGTCTGAGATGATAAATGCTGAAAAACTGAAGTCTCTCTAGATCACTTTGTAAATTTGAGAAGGATTTTTGTCAGAATATGTTTGTTGTCCTCGTGGGCAACGTTAAATCATCTCTTAATGACCTCATTTAATTTAGTACTTTAATTATATGAATTCTGTTATCCCTAAACATATATCAATAAATAGAAGAAGAGTTATAAAATTAAAATATTATACAGAAGCAAAATTAGAAATGCGTGATGCTCTTCATGCCCAGCGTCCATAAAGGAGTACCAGAGCTGGTAGAATTTTAGGCATGTATGAGAGTGTCAGTATGTGGTAGGCACTGGGTAAGAATGATGTAGGAGGTAACATGTTCACTCAGTCTGTGTCTGGATGCCCCAAGTAAGTAATGTTGTATTTGGTACTAAAAGATGAGTTGCTGGTAATTTCTGCAGGATCAGAGTGTTGAGTAAGTGGAATCATTGGAGGCTGCTCTGTTATAAGGGCAAGTGCCCATCTCAGTGCTTTTCGGTTTTTAAATTCTTGCAGAGGAAGGAAACAATTTTTGTTTTCCCTTATGATAAACTTTGTGGAGATCTTTTTATGTGTATTCTCACCTTAGGAATTTTAATCATCAGTTTTCATTTTATCAGTTATTACTAACTTAGGTTTTTTTTTTTAAAATCTCATTTTGGGGGCGGGTTTTTAGATTTAGAGAAAAGTTGCAAAGACCATACAGAAAGTTCTCATATACCTATCTTCACACAGTTTTACTTAATGTTAACATCTTACATAACCATGGTACCTTTGTCAAAACTAAGAAATTGGCGTTGGTACATCACTATAAACTGAAGTACAGACTTTTTTTCACCTGTTTCAACACAAATATCCTTTTGCTATTCCAGGATTCAATCCAGCATACCAAATTGCATTTAATCACTTCCTTTTATAAAGAGTTGACTCACTCTTTATGAAAGTATCTCAAAAACAGAAAAGTGCTTTGTAACTGTGAACTTTCTTTTTTTTTTCGCTCCAGTACTAACACATGAGGGTTAAAACTCAGGCTCTGCAACCAACCAGACTTGGATTTGTATCCTAGTCTGCCATTCTTAGCTTGGTGGTCTCCCTAAACATCTCAGTATCCTCGTCTACAAAATGGAGATTATAAACAGTGCCTCTATCATTGGAACGTTGTGAAAAATAAAAGAGGGCTTGCAAAGCACTTAATAGTGAACCTGGTATAGAGTAAGCCCTTAATAACAACAAAGGTTTCTTTATTGTATAGTGATCGTAGTGCTGGTTATTAGTGATTTTAGAAGGGTTAATATTTCAACGGCGAATTCATTTTTTAAAGGTATTTAATTCTTTCTTTAAATAAAGCTGTTTTTATTATTTTTTATAATTTTATTTATTTATTTTTCACTGTGTTGTGTCTTCGTTGCTGTGTGCGGGCTTTCTCTAGTTGCAGTGAGCAGGGGCTACTCTTCCTTGCGGTGTGCGGGTTTCTCATTGCATTGGCTTCTCTTGTTGCAGAGCCCGGGCTCTGGTCTCACGGGTTTCAGTAGTTATGGCACGCAGGCTCTAGAGCGTAGGCTCAGTAGTTGTGTCACACAGGCTTAGTTGTTCCGCGGCATGTGGGACCTTCCCGGACCAGGGGTCAAACCCATGTCCCCTGCATTGGCAGGAGGATTCTTAACCACTGTGTCACCAGGGAAGTCCCAGAGATATTTAATTCTTTTGTATACATTATTTAAAGCCAGACATTATTTTTTAGGGTGATTCTGAGGGCAGCTTATCTACAAATGAAGTAAATCTATTTACAGTATTACTTAACACATCATTGCAGGATTACTTTTAAAAGATAATTGTTCAAGGATATGCCTAAAGCAGTTTTCGTAGGCAGCTTCCTGAAAACTGGATCTGTTGTACATAGTAATTCAGTAGTGTACCGAAAGATCACGGCTTATTCATTTCTCAAGACTCTAATTTGGCAGGGGATCTCAAGGCTCTGATTTGGCAGGGGATTACTTACTCTCAAAAGGGAGATAATGGTGTAATAATAAATTTTTTGTTTTGTTCATTTTGCAGCATGCTTTCGTGTGATTTTAGGGCTGGTGGGCCAAGTAACTCTTGGCTTCTTAGGAGTGCCTTTTGTCCATTTGTAGATATTTATTTGTAGTGTTTTAGCTTTGTGAATATTCGCATTTCATCAAAACACATCTTAAGCTACTTATGTAAGCCCCTTAACTAAGTAATGAGTTTTATTGAGTCTAATTTTTAAATCTTACTTGTTACCAGATATTCAGACTCTCTTGCTGTTAACGGTATGTGTTGACTCCACTAGGTAGATGTGTTCACTTAGCTTCCTCATTCTGGGAAAGAAGATGGGGAAAAAAACGGAACATTGCAGAATGTCATATGTAGTCAGCATATTATTAGTTGGCAGTCTGGACAGTGTCTTGGATTAAAGCATGACTGTAAAATTAACTGGTACCGTATAGTCATTGTATTCTTTTTTTTTTTAACAATGCATTTTAAAATTTTTATTTATATATTTATATTGGCTGCGTTAGGTCTTCGTTGCTGCACGCAGGCTTTCTCTAGTTGCGGCGGGCGGGGGCTACTCTGTTGCAGTGCGTGGGCTTCTCATTGCAGTGGCTTCTCTTTTTTTTTTTTTATTAATTAATTTATTTTTGCTGTGTTGGGTCTTTGTTTCTGTGCGAGGGCTTTTTCTAGTTGTGGCAAGTGGGGGCCACTCTTCATCGTGGTGCGCGGGCCTCTCACCATTGTGGCCTCTCCTGTTGCAGAGCACAAGCTCCAGACGTGCAGGCTCAGTAGTTGTGGTTCACGGGCCCAGTTGCCCCGCGGCATGTGGGATCCTCCCAGACCAGGGCTCGAACCCGTGTCCCCTGCATTAGCAGGCAGACTCCCAACCACTGCGCCACCAGGGAAGCCCCAGGCCTTGAGTTTGTATTCAAGCATTTTACCTTTCCAGCTTTGTTGGCTAAGCAGGTCACTGAATTTCTCTAATCCTATTTATAAATTCATTTTTAAAGCCTATTTCCTTATCTGTAATAGGTGGATTTTGATAGCAACTACCTTAGAGTTGCTGGGAAGGTAAATGTCATAGTAAGTGTTCAGTAAGTTTTAGCTATTATTGTCTTTTATCTCTTTGTCCAATTCTATTAGGTGTAGTATAAAGTAAGTCAAAACACAAATTGCTTACGTTAAAAAAAAATTCAGCAGACTCCAAGGGTCCACAACAAACTGTCAAATTGAAGGGAAGTCTGCAGTTAAGGCAGAGAAAAATTTGTCTAGTATTGAGTGTGATTTTACACACACACGTGCACGCATACTTCTGTATGTATATATATGTTTGTGTTTAATATCTGTAAAGTATACATATTATGTTAGGTTTACAGGGGGTAGGGGTGGTATGGGGAGGAGGAATGTTTCATTGCAGTCTTCCAAAGAACAGAATTTACCATAATTGGAAGGCAAGATGAATTAAAAAAAAATTTCTTTTGATGCTATGGGATATGTTCCTTTATAGCCTAGATGCCAGCTCTTTGTAAATCAACCAATGTGCTGAGAAAACTCACTTAAACCCTATTTATAAATCCATTTTTAAAGCAAAACTTCCTTTAGAAACCCCTTTCTTTCTTGGGAACTCCAGTTTTTCTGAGATTATAATTAAAAGGCCATTGTTCTTTTCATGGCAGTGTTTCCTAAAAGAACTGCCAGTTTTCTAGGGGGGAAAATGTTATGCATGTTAGTCTTAGTTCACATTCAAAGTGATGGTACAAGAGAAAGAGACATAACCTTTGTTTTAATACACTAGTAAACCAGGGCAGTTACTGCAAGAGTCAGATTTTTTCTTTTGATAATGAATTATTGTTTGGAGAAGGCTCTCTGGGAAGAGGAAGTAAATCATGTTTCAATCCATTATTTTTAAAGTTTATTTTTACAAACAGATAATATATGTACTACATTCTATACAAAATTCCAAAGAAACACAGAGACAGGTGAGTTGTCCTGTATACCCCAGCTACCCAGCTGCTGTCTTGAAGTCAGTCTTTGCCTGCTTGAGATTCGATGCTCATTTTAAATTTCCATTAGAGTGAGAGAAGCATGGCTTACTGACCAGGAGAACTCTAAGCGGCTCTTTATGGGCCCACCTCAGTATATTTCTGAAAACTTAGCAGTATGAAAGTGAAGATTAGGAGATGAAAGCGGAAAGGTAGAATAGAAGGAATTTTAGAGGAATAGCAGTAGAGTTTTGTTATTGGGGGTGTATCTCCTCTGGTCAGTCATTGGTGCAGTGACCATTTGGCAGTGATCTTTTTTCCCCATGCAGACTTTTCTGAACATAATCATATAATCTGATCTCTCTGGATCTTTTAATTAGATTTACTTTTCCCTGTTTCTTTTCTTGTTTTCATGTGATAATTGAAAATTGCCTGTTTTACCACCAGAACATATACTTCATTAGCTGCATTATATACGTGGTTTAATTTCCAGTTACCTGTGATGTTAGCAGAGGAGTTCTAATTGTTCATTCTGTTCAACATTTCCTGTTAACAGACCTCATATTTAGTTTTTTTTAACATTAAAAAAATTTGACTGGCAGAAATGGTAAGTTGTGACAGGACATTTGTTTTGGACGAACTGGTAACCAAGAGTGGGCATGTGTTGGCAGCAAGAGAGGAAAACAGGCATTTGTTCTTCCAGTGTGACATTTTGATCCTTTATCCTGTAATCCAGTGTATTAAGTGTATTATACAGGGGAAACACAGTACCTTTTCCTTGCATGTAAAGCACTGAGATGATGGAGATTATTGTTTCACTTTTCATGCTTTTTAATTTTTACTAAAGGCCATGCTTGATGGTGTGGTTGGCAAAGAAAAATTAAGTCAGGAAAGAACCTCATGCATGCTATCATGTGATAGGTGAACTAGATAATCCTTCTCGATTTGTCTTAATAACAATAAAATATTATATCCATAATCATACTTACCAAGTGAACCTTTGATTTTTTTTCATCTTGGAATTTTTTGTCCTGATCACTAAGTTATAACTGAAAGTGATTCCATTTGTGGCATCATTATCTTAGTTAATGGATACTGTCATGAATGTATTATTTGATTTAAAAAGCCATATTCTCTAGAATTTATCTTCTAGGTAAAATCATATACTGGGATAATCTGCAGAGTACCCAAGTGATATGGATATTAAAATCAATAGCTAAACTGTAACCATTATGTTTCTTCTCTTGCTAGCAAAAGGATAATCATACAACTCTTAGTTTCTCAAGCTTTTAACAGGGACTTCAGTCAGAACTAAAAATGAGTTGACATTTTTGAGAATCTTTTCAATATACATAATTAATGAAGCTGCTACCTATTGCATCTCATTTATGCTTACAGAATATTTATATATAGCCTTACTGTGCTAATATTTAGCGACAGCTGAGAGCCTCACTGCAAAATGTGGTTTTAAATTCGTTTGTAGAGAGCTATAGTTTTTTGTCTGTTTTGTTTATTTTTGGGTGTTTTTATAATCTTAAAATTACTTTAATCATTCATTGGTTTTAGGTTTCTTAGTTAAATTAGACATAATCTGTAATTTTGATAAAGTGTCCACTTTTTTTTCTTGCAGCTAGTAGGGATTTCTGGGTCTATTAAGTCAGGATACAAGTGTACTTTCTTATATTTGGTAGCAATTTTTCATTTATCATACTTCCTGAGTTAAGGATACATTTGAGGTACCATATTTCATTGATTCTAAGATGCATTATTATTTCCTCTATTACGTAGAAAGAAAAATACCTCCTATTAAACTGAGATGCCATTGATTATTAAATATATCCCAACTTCAGAGATGTTAATATGAAAAACTGTGCAACTTAGTCTTGATGAATTATGGTAATATTGCCACCTTAACTTTGTATAAGGCTTTGCAGAAAGCACTTATACATAAGTCATCTGATTTTATCCTCAAACTAAAGCTAATCTGTGAGGTGGATTAAATTATCCCATTTTCACATGAGGAAATTGAATTTCATGGAGATTCTGTGCTTTCCTAACATCATGTTACAGTGAACTATGGTTTCAAGGTCACATTTTCTTACTCTGAGACTTAAGGTGTGATTGACACCTGAAGTATCACCTCCCCACCCCCCAGTACATGCACGCCCATACACCTATAAAATTGTTTGGCCTAGATTTTTCTTTCCGTTGCCTAATGTATATGTTTCATATTTAAACTTCACTGTTTTGTGTTTTTTGTCATGTTTTGGCTGCGAGGCATGTGGGATCTTAGTTCTCCAACCAGGGATCGAACCCATGCCCCCCTTCAGTGGAAGCACGAGTCTTAACCACTGGACCGCCAGGGAAGTCCCTAACCTTCACTTCTTTTACAGTTGTTCATGTGTCTTAATTCTACTGATAGTGTTGACTACTATTAAAATTATTATTGTTTTAATAGTAAATCATGAGGGACTCTCTGCTAATATGTGAATTGTTTTAATTCTGTGTTGCCTGACCATGAGGAAGCTATATATGCCATCATTGGTGGTTTATTATACATTTTGAAAGCAGTATATCTCTTTCTAGCTGACTGCATAAAATGTTCAGGAACGGTTATGGGTTGAGATCTATGAAGTGATCCAGAGAAATAGTTGTACTGTTCTTGACAAATCAAGGTCATATCTGCTTCTTTCCCAGGTGGTGGCTAATGCTGTAGCAGCATTATCTGAAATCAGTGAATCTCACCCAAACAGCAACTTACTCGATCTGAATCCACAGAACGTTAATAAGCTACTGACAGCCCTGAATGAGTGTACCGAACGGGGCCAGATTTTCATCCTGGACTGCCTGTCTAATTACAACCCTAAAGATGACCGGGAGGCTCAGAGGTCAGTCTGTTTTTCTGGATAGTATCTAGGAGTCTTGCCCGGTTCAATAATTTCTAGTAAGTCTGTATTAGAATAAGGGTCTGTTACGTTGGGAAAAGCAGTGGCTTATGGGATATATATTGCTATCCTGTGGTATTTTCTCAATGTATTTAGGAACATTTTAGGTGGTAGAGTAAACCATGCAAAAAATAGCTCTTCCTAAGAGGAGATGTGTATTTTTCATTTCTTCTTTGAACAGTATAGTTACAACCCTCTGAAAAACTCTCCCTCATCATGGTCTCACATCTCCCATACAGCAATTCCTAGCCATTTGGCAAACAAAGGTTTTTTGAGTGTCTCTCACTGTAGTGACAAAATTTTCGTTCTTTTAGATACATAGTAAGTGGCTTGATACTAGTTATTGAGCTGCCTTATACCTATAATTAGTACTAGAGAAACTGTGTTGGAGCCAGCAAAATGTATGATGTCTTCCGTTAGATATAGGAATCTCATCAGTCTGAATTTGGAGAAGATTTTGGAAGGCACACCTGGACTGTTCTGCTCAGCTCTACCACTTTAGTGTTGCAGATTTTCTTTGACTATCAGATACTGACTAAATTTCATATACACATACATACATTTTAGTTTACAGAATTGGAGGTATCATCAGTTTTTATTGAGCATTTTGTGTATATAGGCACTGTACTGGGCAAAATAATTCTGAAGAATTGTTGGCTCTTCATTTCATTTTATTTTATTTATTTATTTATTTATTTTTGCGGTACGTGGGCCTCTCATCGCTGTGGCCTCTCCCGTTGCGGAGCGCAGGCTCAGCGGCCATGGCTCACGGACCCAGCCGCTCTGCGGCATGTGGGATCTTCCCGGACTGGGGCACGAACCCGTGTCCTCTGCATCGGTAGGCAGACTCTCAACCACTGCGCCACCAGGGAAGCCCTGGCTCTTCATTTTAATTATGATAGATAGGAACCTTCCTTGCCCGGCTAAAGCTTGAGCTACTATAATGTAAGTGCTCTTCACTTGTCTGGGAAATTGTTCCCTCTGGATTTAACCAAAGCTCACCCTGATAGTTTCTTTCCATCACTGAAAGTACAAATATCTTCTGGAAAGAACTTTACATACAATTTTATTTTCTCTTGGTCATTGACATCTCACACTTACTCATTCACTCAGCAAATATTTATTGAGCCTGTGCTGTATGCCAGGCATTGTTCTAGGCTCTGAGGATATAGCAGTGGACAGACAAAAATCATAGCTCTTATGGAACACTTATTCTGAGGGATAGGGCAGAAGTATATATAATATGTATACGTAATACAGCATATAATAGGTCAGATGATGATAAGTGCTAACAAGAAAGATAAAGTAAGGAGGAGATCTAACAAATGCTGGGTGGTCAGGAAAGGTCTCCCTGAGAAGGTAGCATTTGTATAAATACCTAAAGGAGGTCAGGGAGTCAGCCAAGTAGATACAGGAGGAAGGGAGAAATACACAGCTTACTTACCTTGTGTCCTTAACTGAGTCAGCTAGCCACTCACGTTGCCTAAGAGCTATCAAAATTAGGTTAATTTCTGAAGAACCCTCAATGGATAACTAAATATTCTATATTTTATGAGACATTTAAGTGTAGGTGGCAGGGACTAGGAGAAGGGGATGAGGTTGAGAGAGTATTGCAGTGGTGGTGTGTTGTTAAAAACAAACAAACAAACAAACACCCTTCCCGAGATTCCCTTATTATGCTGAATGCAAGAGGTTGGGTGGTTTTCCCTGTCACCTCATCTCCTTCTGCATCTTACAGTGAAACTTCAGCCACAGTTGGTCGATATCGCTCACTATGAAATAACTCTCAGAATGCTTAATTTGACTTCCTATAGGCTGAGGAGAAATGGGCTGTGAGGCAGGGAGCCCTTACATAATATGGGGAGACAGAGAGGACTATAAAATAGGAAGGTAAATGGTGTGAGCTTCAGGTGTTTGGGGTATTGGCTAGTTCCCTTCCAGTTTGAACATCCCTTATTGCTGGTTTCCTAAAGTCTTCTGATATCCCTGCTGTGTTTGTAGTTTGCTGGGATTGAGGCGTCCACAGTGTTGGATCCCAAATTTACCTATGTATGGAGTTTTGACTTTTCTAACTGATTTTCTAATTTCTGAGCCATGGGAACCTCTGACAACATTACCTTATAGATTGGATTGAGCAAAGAAATTATAATTTAAGGCACTAATTTTCATTTTCTGTCCTCAGTATCTGTGAGCGGGTAACTCCTTGGCTATCTCACGCCAACTCAGCAGTGGTGCTTTCAGCAGTTAAAGTCCTAATGAAATTTCTAGAGTTGTTACCCAAGGACTCTGACTACTACAATATGCTGCTGAAGAAGTTGGCCCCTCCACTTGTCACTTTGCTGTCTGGGGAGCCAGAGGTGCAGTACATCGCCCTGAGGAACATCAACCTGATCGTCCAGAAAAGGTTGGGAAAAAATGAATTGGTGATTAAAGTGTTTGTAATTTTGAATTAAACTTAATAACATCATTATTAAAGAGGACTGTGTTAAAACTCTGTTTAATGTATGGAAATGAAAATACTGTATGGTAGAGCAACTTGCCCAGGGTCAGGAGGCTAACAGTTGATTTTAGAGTGTTCCTACAATGAATGCCTGGTGTTGCTCTACAATTTAGTTTCTTTTCTGAAGGAACTCTTAGTTGTATGATAGCTAGTGTCTGCTTAATATGGTTCAGGCTGTAATTTAGATCAGGTTGTTGTTCTTCCAGTGGTTCTTCTTGGCAATATATACTTTACTCCTTAAAAAGGATAAAAATAGTCTGCCAGATGGATCTGGTTAGAGGGGTGTAGAGGAAGTTTGTGAGTTTTTTTTCCCTGGAGTGGAGTGTGTGAATGGAGAGCAGAGAAGCACAGGTTAGGTATTAATGCAGACTCAGAAGGATATATCAATATATGCCTCACCTTCCTATCTTCTGTTTCTGTGTACCACAGGCCTGAAATCTTGAAGCAGGAGATCAAAGTTTTCTTTGTGAAGTACAATGATCCCATCTATGTGAAACTAGAGAAATTGGACATCATGATTCGTTTGGCATCCCAAGCTAACATTGCTCAGGTCAGACTTAAAGTAGATTCAAGTTAAGATCTAATAACTTAGATCTTAAGATCTGGCCTTCAGAAAAACCTAGGCCATGAAATTGCTGTTGGAGAATCCTTAATGATTGTTCACTTCATGGATTTTTAACAGGTTCTGGCAGAACTGAAGGAATATGCCACAGAGGTGGATGTCGACTTCGTGCGCAGAGCTGTGCGGGCCATTGGACGGTGTGCCATCAAGGTGGAGGCAAGTGTCCTGTGGTAGTTGTGATCATGTTGTGGCACTCTGGGTATTCTCTTCACCTCTTTCCTTACATTTTTAAGTTTATCAAAATAATAAAGCACGTTGCTAAAATATTAAAGAATTTTTAATGAAAAACAGCTGTCCCTGGTCCCTCTCTTTCCCGAGGGAATCATGTTTAACTCTATTCCTAGTTTTAGTTATTTTGATTACTTCCATATCTCTAATATCCTTATGCTACTATTTATTGATTTACCAATTGTAGACATTGTCTATTAACTTTCCGCTATGAGAGAGGCAACTTGGTTCATATACTCCATCACTCCTACTTCTACCCTTCTGTATAGATCCCCTGTATAGTTATATCATGAGGTTTTTGTTCCTATATTATCTTTGTAAATTGAGATAATATACCTTTGTTTCTTGTTCTATCAACTAGAGTCTTGCAAAGCTTGCTGTGCGTATTATGCCTATAAATATGTAGAGCCTACACAATCAAATGATTGCGTTTTCTTTCTTATGAAGGCTTTTGTTTTTTCTGTAGTTTATAATGGCCTTTGTCTTTTTTTTTTAATTTCATTGTGCCTTCATTGCACTCCTATCTTCTTCCAGCTTTTCAAGCATAATATCAAATTAATAAAACTTTTCTTTTGTTCTAGACCCTTCTCTCTTCCAGTCCTCTGTCCTTCCAGTCCTTACTCCAGTCTGGGTGGTTGCTTTCTTGTCTTCTGCACAGCCGTCTTTCCATACAACCTCCCTTCATTGCTGTTTCTTGTTATGGGTACTTTTTCATAGCATTCCGTTTTTTGTGGTTGCAATAGTTTCTTAAATCTCTTGTGATGTGAATTACAGTTTTCGGTTTTGTTTCTGCAGTTTGAATTTAATTATCTGGAGTATTTTATGGTGATGGTTGCATGTCTATATATGATTTTTTAATTGAAGTGTATACCATACTTACAGTAAATTGCTGCCTATTTATATTAAAAATGAGATGACAGAAAAGTTGTCAGGACTTCTGTGCACATAGGCAGAACTGTTGACTAGCAGGTTTCTGCTTTAGGGCAGGGAGTTGATCTTTACTTGGAAGTCCTCTTGAAGAGCTTCTCTGTGGTCTTATAGGGCAGATTGGTTCTAGCTTGGTTGCAGCCTTCCAGTAGGTATTAAGGGCTACAACTTACGATGCACTGCTTCATCAGTCACCAAGCCTGTATTGTTTTTCCTCATTCAGAAGTTTGTTGCAATTAATGATGGCTTCTGTGCACAACGATATTGTGGATTCAGAGCTCCATATTTGTTCTTACTACTTGACTATGTGCAATTCTGCTTTTTTTCTTTTGGCATTTTATTTAATTATTTATTTATTTATTGGCTGTGTTGGGTCTTCATTGCTGTGTGTGGGCTTTCTCTAGTCACGGCGAGTGGGGGCTACTCTTCATTGAGGTGCATGGGGGCTTCTCATTTCGGTGGCTTCTCTTGTGGCAGAGCACGGGCTCTAGGCGCACGAGCCTCAGTAGTTGCAGCACGTGGCCTCAGTAGTTGTGGCTTTTGGGCTCTAGAGCACAGGCTCAGTAGTTGTGGTGCACAGGCTTATTTGCTTCGCCGTACGTGGGATCTTCCTGGACCAGGGCTCCAACCCGTGTCCCCTGCATTGGCAGGCAGATTCTTAACCACTGCACCACCAGGGAAGTCCCTACAGTTCTACTTTGAGTCAGATTGGACCATATGATTTCACAAGGATGGTTACTAAAATAATTTGTACAGTATGACCAGTGCTTCACAGGAACAGAAGGAAACAGATGCTGTGTCAGAGAAGTGTCTCTGAAAGCCAAATTCCTAATTGGCCTTCCTTGTTTTTATTTACTGAATGCTGCTTCATATAGTTACCACTGATAAATCATTTAGTAGACTAGTTGTTATAGCAAGAAGTTAATTAATCCTGGTTTCTACTTCTGGTTCTGCCAGTTCAGTTGTTTCACATACTTAATATATACTTCTGTTGCTCCATTTGAGAAATGGGAAAATCTGTTTATTGGATCTTGATGTGTTACATCTTTTTTTTTTTTTACTCCCACACTTCTTAACTTACCACCACTACTTAACTTTTTCCTTTTTCTTTTCTCATTGTGGAATAGCCACCTGCTTATGGTATTAATGCAGACAATTTTCAGAGCTATTTTGGTAGCAGAAGAGTCATTTTGTGCTTTTCACTGCCAGAATGTCATTGTCTTACTAACCTCTCTGACAGTGCTCTTGCAAAGAGTCTCATTCCAAAGTTAGAGAGATTTTTCTATCCCTGGAATTACTAGAAAGTGTTCTCAAAGCATCTAGATTCCTAGCGGCTGTTAGTACCGTCTGTTGTGACTAAATGGAAAAGTTATCCATCATCTTCTGGAAGAGATGAACTTCTGGTGGCTCTCACTACTTCCTTTGATTCAGGGTGCCCTGGTGGGAATATGAGTGTGTGAGGAATGAACTTCCTTTGGAAGCTTAAGATCAGCCTTCAAGAATCCTGCCTTTTAGATAGTGTTCTCTTATCTCCAGTTAACCTGGATTTGCCTAAGAACTTTTCTTAGAACTGGTTAAATCATGAAAGTTATTAGTTGGAAAGAGTTGCCTAGTCCAGACACAGTTATTGGGGCAGGAGAGGCAGTGATTGCCTGTTTTTACCTAACCTATCCATGGGACAAGGGCAAGAACCAGCGAGGGAATTGTAATAGCCTTTCTCTGTAGCTTCCAGACTGAGCTGCTGCTGTTCTCTCAGGGCACCTGACCCTTTTTTAATGTGTAGTTGGTTTCAAAGATATGACAGATGAGAAAAAAAGAATTTTAGTTTAGTGCTTAGCTAAGATAACAGGGCCTATTGTAAAATTTGGGTGTTAAGAGTTGGAGTCGTTTTTTATCATGACTGTAAGTACAGGTGTTTCCTTGTTGCTTTAAGTATCCTGAGGTGAAAAAAATGTATAATTTTATCCTATTAAGTTGGTTAGGTTAAAGATTAAGCATAAGCCATTGAGTCAATAAGTAACACTGAAAAAGCAATTTCATAGTACTGTTTTTTCAGTAACTTTTGCCTATTCTTTTTTGTTTCGTTGTTTTTTTTAATAGATTTTACTCTCCACCCCACCTCCAGCTTTATTGAGGTATGATTGACAGATTTAAAGCTATATATATTACAGTGTATATCTGTTTCTTTAAGGAGGAAATAAACTCCTGCCCTCCTTTTCTTACAAATAAAATGATTTGGTTGGGAGATTTATTTATATGTTTGGTTTTGTTTGAGAGAGATTAAGTCACTAAGTTAAGGTATTCCTCACTTCCCACTCTTCTGTTCTTTGGTGTTTACCATTTCTCAGTTTTGTAGCTCAAGATAAGGTACTGACTTATGTCTTATGCAAACAAAAAGCATATGTATTTACTACATAAAATCATTTTAAAAAGACAAGTTAAAAGTAGAACACTCTGCTTTCTCCTATCCCTGTTCTACCCTTCCAGAGATGATGTGGACATGATTTTAAGTCTTTGTTTACATAGTCCTCCATAAACAGGTGTGTTTTTTACAAAAACGAGATCATTCTACAAATGCTATTTACTTATGTTTTGTAGTCTGCTTTTTTTGCTTATTATACATGGACATTTTCCCATGTTACTGATAATATTTTACATCATTTTTAGTGGTTTGTAGACATACTGTGTGATTGCTTCATAATTATTTAGGCTTTCCCTTCCTGTATGGACCTTAAAGTTGTTTCTGCTCTTTTTCCAAATAATGGTTATAAGGAGGATCCTTGTAGCTAAATCTTTGATCTCTAGTTGAGGTGACATTTTTTTCATTACGCTTAGCCATTTGGAATTGCTTTTTCATGGCATGTGTATCTTTTTTCAATGTGTTATCTTTTCCACATTGATTTTTTAAAGTTTTTTTATAATTAAAGGTACTAGTTCATTTAATACCCCTTCATTTCATTAATAGTTATTTTCCCAATTATTTTCCTTTTGATTTCATTTGACTTCTTGATGCATAGGAGTTCGCATTTCCTTATGTAGTGAGTTCTATCCATTTTCTCTCAATGGTATCTTTTTTAAAAAAATAATAAATTTATTTATTTATTTATTTTGGGCTGCATTGGGTCTTCGTTGCTGTGTGTGGGCTTTCTCTAGTTGCGGAGAGCGGGGGCAACTCTTCGTCGCGGTGCGCGGGCTTCTTCTTGTGGTGGCTTCTCTTGTTGCGGAGCATAGGCTCTAGGTGCTCGCTCGGGCTTCAGTAGTTGTGGCATGCAGGCTCAGTAGTTTTGGCTCGTGGGCTCTAGAGCACAGGCTCAGTAGTTATGGTCATGGGCTTAGTTGCTCTGTGGCATGTGGTATCTTCCTGGACCAGAGCTCGAACCCGTGTCCGCTGCATTGGCAGGCGGATTCTTAACCACTGAGCCACCAGGGAAGTCCCTCTCCCAATGATATCTTTAGTGGACCACCTAGAAAATTGTGCTTCACTTCAAAGTTATATAAAATTCACTTTTATTTTCTACTTTAATGGCAATGGTTTGGTTAAAGATAAGAGTGTGGGGATCAAACACCAGAACAATTCATGCTTTCCTTACTGTTATGAAATGTTGCCTTTATCATATACTAGATTTTATATGTCTATGCCTTTCTCTGTTTCTGCACTTACTTTGTATATACAATGATTGGATATTTACTTTTGTTCCTCTGCCATACTGCTTTAATGGTGTTTTTAAAATTTAATCAAAAGCAATATAGGTGAGATGACAATTTGCTTGAAAATTACTATCCTAGACTTAATTGTTTTTGAATATTGATGCATCATGGGAGATGACCTTTTGTTTATCTTTATTATAATAATGAAACTAAGGGTTCAGTAAATGTTAGCTTTCTATCAAGCCTTATGCTGAGTACGTTATTTGTACTATCTAATTTGATAATTTAACCCTTACATGCTTTATAATTTATCATAACTTTTATATTTAAAATTTCCCAACTGTTTTGCTGTTGTAATAACAGCACAGGAAATAACTAGTTGAAAATGAATAAAATAGAATTCAAAAATGGGAAAACTACAATAATAAAAGAGAACAGAATCATCATATATATGACCTCATATAAATAACCTCAAGATGCAATTTTGTTTTCGTTTTATTGCTTGGAATGGTTTAAATCATAGTACCTTTAAAAGATTTTATTACAGAAATTTTTAGGTATACACTAAGGTAAAATTGATTAATGAGCTCTCATATACCCACCATCCATCTTGAACAAATATCAACACATTGCTGTTCCCATTTGATCTTCTCCCTCTCCCTCCCCCTTCAAGGGAGTGGGTTACTGTTACATTTTAATGCAGATCTCAGATATGATCTTATTAGAGTAGTCCAATGTGTATATCTAATAGATAAGGTCCTCTAAAAAAAAATTGTCATGATATCGTTACCGTACTCAACAAACAGTAACTCTTAATCTCATTAAATACCTAGTCCATGTTCAGTTTTCCCTAATTG
This sequence comes from Pseudorca crassidens, assembly GCF_039906515.1. Taxonomy (NCBI): domain Eukaryota; kingdom Metazoa; phylum Chordata; class Mammalia; order Artiodactyla; family Delphinidae; genus Pseudorca; species Pseudorca crassidens. Next base: position 23,543,314 of record NC_090314.1, read on the forward strand.
TGTCTAAATGTCTTCTTACAGTTGCCTTGTTCAAATCAAAATCTAAACGAGAGCTAGCTATACATTGCATTTGGTTAATATGTCTCTTAAGTCTTTACTTATTTATTTGGGTGCCATTTGTTGAAAGGACTAGATCATTAGGCTTGTAGAATTTTCCAGAGTCTAGATTTGGCTGATAGTATTTTAGTGATGTTGTTTATCTCATTCCTTCATCCCCTTTAGAAAATTAAATCCAGAGGCTTGGTAATATTCATATTCAGTGTTTTTGGCAAGAATACCTCTTAGATGCTGCTGTGAAATTCCTATTGCATCTTATCAGGAGGCATATAATGGAATGACCCATCATAATACATTGTGATATATGATAAATCAGTCCTTGGTTTTTAGGATCTCTCTTCTGGAACCCTTCTTTTAAAAACTATGACTTATTGTTTCTATACATTAGTTTTGTCACTTGTATTCTTCCATATTCCCTTCATTAATAAAAGACTAATAGATTAAATTCTATTTTATAGATGAGCCATAGGCTGTGGAAAGTTGCAGTTTATCTAAGGCCATAGACTTGCAGTTATATAGCCCAGAAGATGGCAAATTTTTCTTAAGAGTTTTTTGAGTCACAGATAACTTTGAAAATATATTGAAAACTGTAAACCTTCTCCCAGGAAAATATGCTTGTGTGCACAAATGAAATTTGGCAGTTTCATTTCAAGAGGTTTAAAGATGCCTTCTGTCTGTGCTCATTCATGAACTGCAGATAAAGACCTCTTCGCTTGGCTTATTCTTTCATTCTTATTCTTTCCTTCTACCTTGACTTATGCTTTCTTCTCATTTCTGTCATCCTGGCTATCCAAGATGATTTTTTTCACTTGAACTGTTTCTTGTAATGAGTAAAATTTGGAGTATATCTAGAACTTCTGTATATCTCCATCAGATAACCCAGCCTCTAGTATAGTGTGGTCAAATTAAGTGCCTCATCTTTTAGTCTAGTTTAGTTGATATACCTGAATGTTCCAAAAAAAATATTTTTTATGTTGAGGTTGTGTTATTGGATAGATCATCTGACTTCTCATTATGTTCCTCTTAACAGCAATCTGCAGAGCGCTGTGTAAGCACATTGCTTGTCTCATCCAAACCAAAGTAAATTATGTGGTCCAAGAGGCGATTGTTATATCTTCCACAAATACCCCAACAAGTACGTCCAGATACTTCTGCCCCTCTTCCTCAGATCATTTAGGAGATGTTTAAGGCACTTTGAGGTTGGCTAGGTAAGAATTAGTCTTTGTAAAGTAACTGGTCATAATTGAATACCTTATTAAAAATCAGAAACATTTAAGTTGGTTAGCACAAGGATTAAAATCTGATTTTTCACTCTGCTTTATCACTTTTAGAAGAATTGAAGCTCTGTCTGAATATGCATTGTCAATTGGCATATATTAAAGTTAGCCAGATTCTTTGGTGATGAAGGATACCCATATATTCCACGTTGTCTGGGCATAATCCATTTTATGCCTCTTACCAGGCATAATTAATAATTGTGCCCCCTTTCACTCTCAGAAACGTCTCAGTTTGAATAATAAATCATATGGTCACCTTATTGTAAAAGCCAGGGAGGTGACAGCTTCACTATTCACTTAGTATGTTACCTAGTACTTGTAGAAAATTATAGAACATGCAACAATGAACTGTCAGAGTTTCAGGCCTTTTCTGAAGTATTGTAGCTGCTTCCATTAAGATATACAAAATCTACATTTTCACTCCACAAAAATTTTCACATTGAGGCCTCTTAGTTGTGAAACAAAAATACTTTTTCAGATTTGCTTTTGAAGGCAAACAATTAAGGAATCTGAAAGAGTGAAATAAGAGCAGATCTTATAAGCATCCTAAATCTCATTTTACCTTATAATCATAGAGATGAACTGTGCTAAGGCTTCTGATTATCGTTAAAGATAATGTGAAATGAAGTGACTTACAGTTAGTTAGCTTAGTGGTGGACTCAGAATTAGAAGAAATATTTTAATAAGGTAGTGGTTTATTAAGCATTATATATACTATATATATATATATATATATATATATTTTTTAATTCGAGAAATGGTATTTTTAGAAAAAGGATCATATACTTTTACCACTCTCCCAGGAAAGAGGAGGGTTGGGTTTCTAAACTTCTTGATTAAGTGGGGAGGTGTATATCTTAATATGCTTGGTAAAGAAATGTGTCCATTTCTGGTTTGTATTACTGAGGGATTATGATAGTTTAATTTTAAGAAAGCATTATCGAGAACCTGGTTAAATCAGTGGAAATAGGGCAAACAATTAAGTGTATTATTCAGTTGTCCATATCTCATTTATTATACAATTTCATTCTGATGTTTAAAACTACATTAGCCGGGCTTCCCTGGTGGCGCAGTGGTTGAGAGTCCGCCTGCCGATGCAGGGGACATGGGTTTGTGCCCCGGTCCGGGAAGATCCCACATGCCCTGCAACGGGAGAGGCCCGCATACCGCAAAAAAAAAAAAAAAAAAAAAAACACATTAGCCAAGGAGGTGGATTTAACATGGTAAAGAATGAGAGCTATAGACCTGTAAAAATAAATACTTGAATTGCTTATTTCTTTAGAAAAACAGGTCATTAGTGTGGGTGCCTTGGGAGGAAAGAACATAAAGATCTCTATAGAAAGCAGAGATAGGTGGATAAGAGACAAAATTACTGTTTCTGGATGCTATTGTTGTCTTACTCCATTTTCCTAATAGTAAAGTGGAATTTCTGTTCCTCTACGATAAAGGTAAAACGAAGTAATAGGAAAATTCTCTGATCTAGTTATGAGAAAGACTGTGAGAAATGTAAGGTAGTGGTATTATCTTAAACCATAGGTTAGTTTTTCCTTGTGAAAAGAATATCTGATAAGCTTTTATAAAGATTTATGGTCTAGTTATTAAAACATAATTGAAGGAAAATTGAAGACATTTATAATTTTCTGGCTTTAAAGCCTGTACATTCTCTTGGCTAAAAGTCTTTGTAGTTTGGTGGTGGTTTAGGGTACCTTGTCCATGGTTTTTTGCTTTGTAGGCTTCATTGTTAAATACACTTCTCAGTTTTGCCTTCAGTAACCATAGTCCATTTTGTTATATCAGATATGAAAGTATCATTGCCACTTTGTGTGAGAACTTAGACTCACTGGATGAGCCAGACACTCCAGCAGCTATGAGTTGGATTGTGGGAGAATATGCTGAAAGAATTGACAATGCAGATGAGTTACTAGAGAGCTTCCTGGAAGGTTTTCATGATGAAAGCACCCAGGTAAGTTCCCATCTATATCTTAACGTATTAGATGTTTTGGGGACGACTTCAGGAAAGGTAAAGGTTAGGCAGTTTCATGTGTGCGAATTTATATACACATATAGTATGTTCATTTTTCTCCCAAAAAGGGGTGACCTTTTTCAGTTGTGCTAACTTCTGTTGGAACAAGCCTGCCTAATTTAGACAGTGGTTCTCAAACTTTAATGAGCCTTAGAAGCACCTAAGCACTGGTGTTTAACCTGTGTTAAAGGACAGGTTGCTGGGCCCCACCCCTAGAGTTTCTGAGTCAGTAGGTCTGAGATGGGCCTAAGCATGTTCATTTCTTACAAGGTTGAGGGTGGTGATGCTATTGTTGCTGCTGGCCCAGAACCACACTTTGACAACTACTGACTTAGAGCAGTAGTTATTACTTTTTAATTTTCTGTCACCTAAAGATGATTACCCATTGCTGTTAGTAATGGTTGTGGCTCAGTTGCAGCTGGGGTTTCTGTCTGGGGTGAAGGCTGGCATGTGCAGTTTGAAAAGATTCTTTGTGGATGGTTAGACTCCTTCCCATCTTCTGTCTGTCTTCTACCAAAACTGAGAGACCTTCGAGTCAAAGGCCCAGAGAAGCAGATAAATTATTCTTTTTCCCTGGCATTTGTACTCACTGCAAATTGAAGTTCATGTGTGTAATCTATCATAGTAATTTTAATAGGCCCTACAAGGAACATATACCAGCCAGTAGTTTCATGGTTCGGCAGGCAACTTTTTTTTTTTAATTATTATTTTTAAAATTTTATTCTTTTTTTTGTTTTGTTTTTAATAGATTTGTTTCATTTATTTATTTATTTATTTTTGGCTGCATTGGGTCTTCCATTGCTGTGCGCAGGCTTTCTCTAGTTGCCGCGAGCGGGGCCACTCTTCATTGCAGTGCAAGGGCTTCTCATTGTGGTGGCTTCTCTTGTTGCGGAGCACAGACTCTAGGCGCGCAGGCTTCTGTTGTTGTGGTGCATGGGCTTAGTTGCTCTGCGGCACGTGGGATCTTCCTGGACCAGGGCTCAAACCCATGTCTCCTGCATTGGCAGGTGGATTCTTAACCACTGCGCCACCAGGGAAGCCCTAGCATGCCACTCTTAATTGGTTGTGATCTGGCATAATTCTGCTGTCTTGGCTCTTGCCTCAGTATGATAAATGATTCCCTAATTCCCTGGAAGTTGTAGCTTTTGGTGGAAGTAAATAATAAAGGATTTGGTCAGGAACCAGCTTTATTGCCATCAGTATGTTAGCATGTAGTTTAAGAAATACAGGTGATTATCTGGGCCAGAAACAAACCGGCAGTTTTTGATGCCAAAAAATGCAATTTGGAGATAGGAGGCTAGTGAGTTTTCAGTTGATGAAAACCTTTGACTGCTATTGTGGATATTGGCTGAGTTTTAACCTTTGTTTCTTAATCAAAATCAGAAAGACCTCATAGTAAGTCATATTTGGGAAAATATCACTTTGGAATTCATGGTGTGGAATAATGCAAATGCCTTTCACTTTACCTATTAAATTACATTTGCTTAGGTACAGCTCACTCTGCTTACTGCCATAGTGAAGCTGTTTCTCAAGAAACCATCAGAAACGCAGGAGCTGGTACAGCATGTCTTGAGTTTGGCAACACAGGTAAGAAGTCTGAAAAAAGCATGAAGTTGATTTGTTTTAAATTCTAGGAAATTGTGAAACTTCTTTCAAGAAGGTTCATTTGCAGAGATTTTAAACGGAAGGAGTGCTGCAGTCTTTAGATTCTGTTAAAAAAATAAAAACAGTGCCTCTTTTACATATTCTGCTGAATTAGAACTGGTTGTATGGCTTCTAAATGAATTGACTGACTCCAGTTTTAATGATAATTCATGAAAATTGAACTTAGACTCTTTAGTGTTAATGAAGGACATGACTTTGTGAAAATGACATTGAGTCTCACAGTATCTCCTTCTGGGGGACTTAATTTCAGCTTTCAAATGAAAGTACCCTGTAGAGATGGTAAATGCTTTGACAAATATCTCGTGTGCTGTTCTACCTTCTAGATAAGTTGCCTTTCTCTTAGTAATTTTAAAGTGCTAATGCTGCTTCCTTAATTATTTAGTATTTTTAGTCCTTTTAGGGAGGGTTCTGATTTCAGGAATGTGGCAACCAGCTGGATACACAGAAATCAAAGTAATTACTTTTTCTGACGTAACTAGTATAATGATCAGTCCATCATGATCCAGTAATGTTCTTAATTGAATTTGAGAACAGGCTGGCTTTAGCAGGTTGTCAAGAGTTATGATGTATGTTTATACATGGAATCTGATTCAGATATTCAATTTATCATTTTCCTCTTTCGTCTCTTTATAGTTGTATATTAACAGCATTTGATCTCTTTTATAGTTCTTTAACCTAGTTCTGAGCTGTCATCTTTCCTTTTTTTTTTTTTTTTTTGCTCTGGGGAGCTTTATTTCATATCAATAATGAACACAATTGGAGGACTAAATATGGTAAATCCTGTAATTAATTAGTACGGTTGGGGTGTGCACTTAGTACACTTCTTGAAACCCAGTTCCAAACTGAGACCATAAATGTGAACCTTGCATAGTTGCCAATACATCATCTGTTAAGTGGTCAAAGCGCATCATTTGGTACATGATAAATGCAAAGTTCTTCTTTCCTCTGACAGTATTTAATTTTAGAAATTCCAGGAATCCATTTTAAGGAAAAGAAGTTCGACGGGCAGATAAGGCATTTGAATATTTAATGGAATACTATAAAGCAGCCAACATTATTAAATAAGTTGTTTATAGGATATGCTATACAACTCTGAAAAAAATACAGCCAAGAAAACTGCTAGAGTCAAAGGCTACTTTCTGACACTTGATTCCAGTACAGATGTTTTACAATCAATGAACTCAAATGTGAAGAAGACCTGAACTAAAAATGAAGATAATTGTCGTGTCTGATTACTGATGCACGTAAACATTACTGAGAATTATCACTTGATTATCTTTTAAGGAGCAGTTGACCAACAGTAGTTGAGTTAAAGGATGTCAGAAAATTCACTTCACAGAAAATATAGGTGTCCCACTCCACCCCTTGTACCTCTCAGTTTTCTCCATTTCTCCAACAAATTATGAATGAACTTTTTAATGTGCTATTTCCCCAAGTCTCTAAACCTTCACTTGACCCCATTATGGTTAGTGTGAAGAAGCATCCATATGAGTATGTGGAGTCAAGGGCAGGCCATGGCTCACCATCTGTCCATGAAAAGTGGACTGGGAGGTTGTCCATCACTGATGAGGCATGTCTTGGCACTAAGAGCAGAAATTGGTCATCTTCTGAATCAAAATAGTTTAGGTTAGACGTTAATTTTCACGTTAGTGTTTAATAGGTCATCTACAGGGGGCCATTTTGAATAGAAATTGCCCCTTCTTAATAATGTAGTGCTTATTACAGACTCTGTAGGGTGATTGCCATTAAATTAGCCATGTATTTGACTTCATCTTAGGGCCTTGAAGTTCATTTCTGTCTTTTGCTACAGGCCCTGGAGCCTCTCTCCTTTGTATGAAAGAAAGAGCTCTGTATAAATTAACCAGATTCAAAGAAGTCTTGTGTTTATTCTAGACGGTAATATAGTAAACTTGACTTTAATGAGGCCTATGTACTAACACTTCAGAAAACTCCCTAAACACAGATAAATACATATTTATACAGTCTCTTAGCTTTCTCAGAAATCTCATTTTCTTCAAGAATCATGGGATTTCTGTTTATTAAAGTATCTCAAGTTTTAACTCTCCCCTGACGGTCACATTTCAAAGCATCAGCAATATCTGGCTCTCCATGAAAGTTACCACAAGAAGTAGAAAATAAGGAAAGAGAAAATGTAGGCCACTTGACATTCATCCACATTGGAAAACAGATACACCTTTCCTGTTATTAATTTTACATCTTTTAAAATTTGTTAGAGCTCTTTGAAGTGTTTTTTCTAAAACTTCCTTTTGCCTGAAGCAAAGCAATTTCCATAACCATCAAGGCAATGGTTATTTAATATTATCTATATTGAGCATTCTAGATTTCCTAGTCTAGACCCTTTATTACCCATTTGTATCTCTGTTAAGATGGAGTTAGAACAATTTTCTAAAAAGAATTTTGGCTTTGCTCCTTCTCTACTCACTTTTTAAATTTAATTATTTATTTATTTACTTTTGGCTGCACATGGGCTTTTTCTAGTTGCAGCGAGTAGGGGCTACTCTTCGTTGTGGTGCGCAGGCTTCTCATTGCAGTGGCTTCTCTTGTTGCGGAGCCCGGGCTTCAGTAGTTGTGGCACACGGGCTTAGTTGCTCCGTGGCATGTGGGATTTTCCCAGACCAGGGCTCAAACCTGTGTCCCCTGCATTGGCAGGCAGATTCTTAACCACTGTGCCACCAGGGAAATCCTGTCTACTCACTTCTGAATAGATAAGGCTACCCTCATAATCAAGTGAGTGTCTTTGGTAGATTCTATTGTATTCACAAGTTCTGAACCCTACCTTCACCTCCATTGTCTCCTAAGGCCTCTGTATCTGTATTTAACAGGCAGCATAGGAGAGCTGTGTTTTAGGTTCTTGTCAGAGTTCAAACTCACTCTTATTACAGTATTTGCCTGAGATAAAGTGTTTAGGGAGGATTCCCTATGTTCTTATATATGTTGAAATTTACCACTGAATCAAGCCAGATTAGTAGAGAGCTGGGGGATCTAGACTGCACTGTATTTGACCCTTATTAGAATTGTTTTTACTGAATTACACTAATATCATCATCCTGTAGTAAGGGTTGTCATGAGAAACTATCCTCTTTAGATCTGTTATCAAAGTATTTATTCCATTATATATTTTTTTCTCTATGAAACCCCATAAAAAAATTCCTAACCAGTTTTGGATTCTCTTATGCATTAGTGTGTAATTAACTGCCCCTCTGAATGGCTTATCTGACTAGACTTGTTTTCCATGTCAGATGTTTGAAACCTTAGAATCAAATTTAAGGATCTCCCGTAGAAAATGTGTGGGTCATCGTGGCTTGCATTTTTCTGCCTTTGCTTCTAATTTATGTTCTCTAGCTTTAGATGTATTTTTATAAGCTTTGCTAAATCCTTTTCTAGAACAGGGCAGGGTATAAATAAACCATCAGACCTTCCTAATTCTAGATTTTCTGTACAAGGACTAGTAGAGAATCTTAGTAACAACAGTCATCTGTATAGTGCTTACTATGTGCCAGGCTTTCAGTAAGGGTTAATACTGTTACTCTTCCCATTTTATAGGTGAGGAAACTGAGACATAGAGAGGCCGGCCCAGTTAGTATGGGGTGGAACTAGGACTCAAACCCAAGTAGCCTGGCTCCAGAGTCTTTGCCCTTTTCTACTCTGTTCATGCTGCTTCTCAAGTCTGAAAGTTAAGAATGATTTTTGAGAATACGCATTTCCTGTCTCCCTGCCTGAAGCATTGTTGTGCATAAGCCGGTATAAAGAAGTGAACTTAGAGGTTTTAAGATTATTGTGGATGATTATTTCATATTTGGCTATAAATAATTAATAAACAGTTTCTCTAGACTTGCCTTTTCTGTCCAGTTAATGAAATCTGAGGCATTAGCATAATAGAATAAGCACATTTATATAAGTCTTTTCCACTGGAATTTTCCTCTGGAATTTTTTTCTCAAGTTTGTGAAATAAGAACCTAATTTAATATTTATGTTACCAGCCATAAATTTTTAAGTTGAGGGCAGCATGATCTGCTGAGTTACATTAATTTGAATTGGGTGGTGGGGTTCTATTTCTGCTACATCCACTGGTTCAGGACGTGACTGGGCAAATTTCTCTGTCATACTACTGTTCTGTCTTTATAGTAGACTTAATCCTATTGTTTATCTATGCTGAGAATTCAGTGAAGTATATGTGAAATCTTTGTGCTTCTAATTTTAAATAAAATGGTGGTATGATTAGAAATATTATGGGACTTCCCTGGTGGTGCAGTGGTTGAGAGTCCGCCTGCCAATGCAGGGCACACGGGTTCGAGCCCTGGTCCGGGAGGATCCCACATGCCACGGAGCAACTAAGCCCGTGCGCCACAACTGCTGAGCCTGTGCTCTGGAGCCCGTGAGCCACAACTGCTGAGCCCACGTGCCACAACTACTGAAGCCCATGCGCCTAGAGCCCAAGCTCTGCAACAGGAGAAGCCACTGCAATGAGAAGCCCACGCACCGCAACGAAGAGTAGCCCCCGCTCGCGGCAACTAGAGAAAGCCCACGCACAGCAATGAAGACCCAACAACGAAGACTCAATGCACCAAAAAATATTAAATTTATAAAAACAACAACAATAAAGAAAAAAGAAAAAAGAATAAAAGGGGAGCAGAGAACAGATAAGACAAATAAAAAAGAAATGACAACAGTTCCAAACCTAACCATATCAATAAGTACATTAAATGTGTCTAAACACCCCAGTTAAATGACAGAGATCAACAGGTTAGGGGGAAAAAAATATATATATATAAATATATATAAATATATTTATATTAATATTAATATATTTATATATAAATATATTTATATATATTAATATATAAATAATATTAATATATTTATATATATAAATATATATATATATAAAATTAGGGGAAAAGAAAACCAACCCTTGAATCCATGGATTTATTTCAAAGATTTGTCTTTTCGCTTTGATAGTTTTAGAGGAATTAGTAAAGAATACTCATAGAAGTGTCCAAACTTTAGTAATTACTATTTTTAGTACATGGAAAAGAAGTCTTCACCTTAGTTTTTCCATTTGTGAACTAGAGACCATCATCATCAAAATCACCTGTGCTGCTTGTTAAAAATAAAAGTTCCTGGGCCCCACTTCTGACATAATGAATCAGAAAGTCTGGAATCTGCACTTTCAGTGGCTTTCCTGGTGTGTTAAAATGTTGATGCACATTATAGTTTAAGAATTACTGTTTCAGAGCTTGCCTGGTAAGAATTGTTTTGGAAGCTCTCAAATTTTGGGAAATACACTATTTTCTCGAGATCCTTACAGGGGCCTATCAGACTAGCAGTACAGTAGATCCGAAACCAAATTTTCTGAGTCACCAAACACATAATGGCACCTTAAAATCATAAAAAGTTTCTATTTTCTTGTCATTAGCCTTGATTGGGCCTGATTTATCTTGGTCTCCATGTGAATTAGTGAGGCAGTGAAGGCCAGCTGATAGTAGTCCTAACAGATCACCCCTCAGGATAACTGAGTTTGGACAGTGGAGATCCTTGCCCACTCTTCACTTCTAGTCCTGGAAAATTTGCACTCATTTTCTCATTTCTCATAGGACTAAATTTTTCTGTTAAGATTTACAGTACGTATACCCTTTGATCCAGTGATTCTGTCTCCAGAAGTTTGTCCTGTTGCAGTGTTTTGAATTTGTGGGGGGACTCAAGCTATTTTCACAGAAGTATATATTTTGTGAATCCCGCCAGGAATTTTTTTTTTTTTTTGGCCATTTGGTTAAATATGTACCAGCTATATGAGAGAAATAGTTTGAAGTAAAAAAAAAAAAAATTTTGATAAGTATATTATTAAGCTGTATTATGTAGTTTATTTTAATATGTTTAACAACTTTACTAGTATATAAAGGCAAATTAAGTTTTCCCAGTTAAGTGATGTGTAGTGTTCATTGTGTAATAAGCATAGTCTACAAATTTTAAATGACATGCTTTGGGGACTGAATATACAGATTAAAATTTAACTTTTAATTTAAATATCAATAAAAGCTGGACAGGGGATTGCTTTCCTGATGCAATACTTGGAGAAAGTTGTATTCTGCTCTTTTAAAAAATCAACTTGTTTATGTTTCATAATATTCACGCTTTGTTTCCAAATGAAAATCTAAGTGAGGAGGTTTCAGGCTGCTATTTATAAACACTTCCTCAGGAGCAAATTAGCCCCCCTCCCAACAAGCAACAAAACAAACTCATTTAAATTGGATAGTATCACTGTTTCCTTTTTTAACCCTGGCATTTCAAATGCTACAAACATTTTGATATGAATAATACATGTATATATGTGCATTTTTATTAGAATAATGCAACCTATGAATGTGATAAAGATTATCTTGAGGTAAAATTTACCATTTTTATACTGTATTAACTTGTATCTCAGTGTTCTTTATGCTTTTTTGTTTTTAACCAGCACTCCATTTTGAGTGCAAATTAAATAATACATGATTAAGAAAATCTATATAAAACCATCAGGGTCACTTCCGGTATTGAGCTGAATGATACGTGCCTTAAATGGCTAAATTATAAACCAGTTCATCTGCTTATGTAGAAACTCATGGGAAAAACCCTGGCCTAGTTTAAAGAAAATATTTTTGTATGTGTTTTAAATACAGAAATTGAAATGGGACTGATTGTTGCCTTTAATAACATGATACCACTGGAACAATTCATGCGTAAATGAATGCCACTATATAGACATTCTGAGAGGTGGATACCAGGATATTTATTGCCACTTTATAATGATTGCAAAAATAAATAGTAGGAAGGAGGGAGAAAGAGGCAACAGCCTAAATGTTCATCAATAGGACACTAGTAAATAATGATGCAGTGCTGCATATACAGTGGAAAATGACAGCTGTATGTTCCAATATGGAAAGCAGCTTGAGGAGCAGTATATATACTATGAAACTGGTTTTGTATAAAATAAATACATATGTGTGGGAGCTCTCTGGTAAGATATATAGTGCACTGTCAATATGGCTATTTGGGGGATGGGGAGTTAAGGTGGGGTAGGGTTGGATGATAGGGGGAGACTTATTTTTATATTATACATTTCTAAATTGTGATGTGTCATTGATAATAAATTTTTCTTAGCCATGACCATGTATAAAATTATTTTTAAACAGCCACAAAAAAAAAACGAGACCACTAAATTCAAGTGTCACCCCTTTTAGAAGCACTTCGTTATGTTTTCTCTTGAACAGTTTTTTTTATTATTTAGGTAATGGTACCTCTCATACTATATCGTAATAATTAATATTCTTTGAGCTCATTGAAGTCAGGCACTGTGTTGTTGTCTCTTTATTTCCAGGGCCTAGCCAATGTCTCCATAGGAGATAGTTAATAAATATTTGAATGAAGAAAGAGGTATGGGTGAAATATATGTAAGATGTGTTTCATGAATAATCCTGCTAATATTAAAGCAGTTAAAAACATTATTTTTACATCCTGAGGCCATCGTAAGCAGTTGATTTTTACTGGCTTAAACTTTTATTTTCCTTTTCCCAACTTCATGTTGAATTTGAGTCTTAGAACTAACCCACTTCAATTTATATTTAAATTCTTGGAAACGTTAGAGATTACAGAATTATGGCTCTATTAACAACATATTGAGTCTAAATATCTTAACGGCCAACTCTGCGTAAATCACTTCAGCATTGCCTTGATAATAAATCCAGCAGTTTGGCTTTCTGTATGGAGAAAGGTTACATTTAAACCTTCTTGCCATTGCCTTTTCATTAGGATTCTGATAATCCTGACCTTCGAGACCAGGGCTCTATTTATTGGCGCCTTCTCTCAACTGATCCTGTCACAGCCAAAGAAGTAGTCTTGTCTGAGAAGCCACTGATCTCTGAGGAGACAGCTCTTATTGAGCCAACTCTGTTGGATGAGCTCATCTGCCACATTGGTTCTTTGGCCTCAGTGTACCATAAGCCGCCCAATGCTTTTGTGGAAAGAAGTCATGGAATCCATCGCAAACACTTGCCAGTACATCATGGGAGGTAAGCAGGTAAATTAGGTTTGAGTGAGAAGTGATTCTCTGTTTAGACGAAGTTGGTCTTCCTCAAGCTTTTATAGCCTAGAAAAATTTGTTATGCATTTGGCAAACCTACTCTGCTGCCCTGGAGGCTTCATCTGAATACTAGTGACCACACACAAACAATGGGTTAAAAGGCCCCTCTGTGTTCTAACCTCAGGGTAGGTAAGGTTGTGCCTTTAGAAAATTGTGGTGAAGATTTTCTAAATGGATAAAGTTTGAAAGTTGCTTAAGTCTCCAGAAAGATGAGGCTAGAAATTTTCCCAGAGTTGAAAACTTGGTAAAAAGCCTGTACAGGTGTACCACAGAGATAGTGCACTTCAGTTCCAGACCACTGCGATGAAGTGTCATGAATTATTTTGTTGTTGTGTTTTCAGTGCATATAAAAGTTATGTCTATACTAATACTGTAGTCTATTAAATGTGCAATAGTATTATGTCTAAAAAAATAGTCTACATATCTTAATTTAAAAATACTGTATTGCTGGGGCTTCCCTGGTGGTGCAGTGGTTGAGAGTCCGCCTGCTGATGCAGGGGACGCGGGTTCGTGCCCCGGTCCGGGAGGATCCCACATGCCGTGGAGCGGCTGGGCCCGTGAGCCATGGCCGCTGAGCCTGCGTGTCTGGAGCCTGTGCTCTGCAATGGGAGAGGCCACAGCAGTGAGAGGCCCGTGTACTGCAAAAATAAATAAATAAATAAAAATAAAAACACTGTATTGCTAAAAATGCTTATCATCATCTGACAATGCAGGGTTGCCACAAACTTTGAATTTGTAAAGACTGCAATATCTGCAAAGTGCAATAAAATGAGGTCCGCCCATGTATACATTTAGCTATTTTTATCCTTTACTGTAACTTTGGTTCAAGCTTATGGATGAAGTTAGCAGATACTGCTTCTCTTATGCTGTAAAGCCAGCTGTTAATGAAATAATGTTTGCACGATTGTTTTATAAGAGCAGCCTAGATTCTGTGTAGACATAGTTGTTCAGTTGCCTGTACCTTTTTTACCAAAATAAATTGCTCCATATCAGTAAGGAAATGCTATTATGAACAGACTGTCAGGTAACATGGAACTCTTGCTTTATAGATAACCTTAAAATTTTAATTTGGGAACGGCAATACTCTAATAAACTCTTATAATGGGTATCTTGGAATCTTTTCAGAATCTCCCTTCATTAATTATAATAAACCTCAAATCTTAAGTAGAATTTGATCTCTGAGTGGTTAGAGTATCTGCACTTGCACCGTTTTTGAGTGTCTCGTATCATGTAATATATATTGCTGTTTCAGTGGTTCATGAATAGCCAGAGTGTAGGATTTATTGCTTTACAAATTAGTGTAGTCAACGTTTACAATACTGTAGCTCTGTTTTAACAGACTGTGGGCACAGATAAACAAAAAGAAAAGGGCAGTACCCAAGAAAATGATTATTAATCTTTCATTAGCCCTTGCGTTGAATCTTTGGTTTTAGGGCAGTGCTGTGATTTTCACCCAAAGGAAACTTGTGGTTTCATAAGGATCAGGCCTCATTACAGGGTGTTTGACCTCGTAGGCAAGCATATTTAACATTCACTAGATATGACCATTTAACTTCTAAGTACATCTCCCAGTCTGTGCTTCAAGTTTTGATAAATAGATACGGACTTTCTGTTGTTTGCCATTTAAATTACCTTTCTCCTGATAACTTTGACCCTCAAATGGGATGGGGAAAGTAAAACAAATCAACAAACAAAAACAACTCTTCCTAGAACACAGAGAGAACCAATATGTAAAAAGAAGCACAGTCTCTTACATAAGGTCTTTATCAGATTAATAGCCTTCAATTTGTTACCTTCACAATTCCTTATGTGGTTCCTTACGCGGGCCTCTCACTGCTGTGGCCTCTCCCGTTGCGGAGCACAGGCCCCGGACGCGCAGGCTTAGCGACCATGGCTCACGGGTCCAGCCGCTCCGCGGCAAGTGGGATCTTCCTGGACCGGGGCACGAACCCGCGTCCCCTGCATCGGCAGGCGGACTCTCAACCACTGCGCCACCAGAGAAGCCCTGTTTTGGGTTTTTAAAAAAGAAACACAAGTGCAGAAAAATCCCCTTTGAAATAAATATGGGTATGTTGCTGCAAATGGCATGTCTGTAAGAGTACTGACATCACCTAGCTTTCTTCTGCGTCCTAAGGGTAATAAGTGATATGCCTCTGACGTGAAATACATTTGCACCATAAAACCTTAGAGGCTTAAAAATGCTTACTTCATGAGGTCTTTTAAAATCACTTGGGAAAGAGAAAAGTGCTTTTTAGTTGAGTATTGCTTACTATACTTGTCAGCTGCTCTGTGGGCCTGAGATGGTAAATAGTTGTCTAACTTGGAAATATCTCACCTTTTAAAAATACTGCCG
The DNA here is from genome assembly GCF_039906515.1 of Pseudorca crassidens. Taxonomy (NCBI): domain Eukaryota; kingdom Metazoa; phylum Chordata; class Mammalia; order Artiodactyla; family Delphinidae; genus Pseudorca; species Pseudorca crassidens. Next base: position 23,558,826 of record NC_090314.1, read on the forward strand.
AAAGAAAAAAATACTGCTTTGATGACAGTTTTATGCAGTTATTTCCCATGCCTTCACAATGGGGAAAGATTTTCATGTTAGTTTTCTTGTGTCTTCAGTTTAGAAAAAATACATAATAATGATTTATCATGTTCTTAATTTGTAGAAACTATAAGATCATTTACTTCTTTTCATCTAACTCACTTTTGTCTTCTCATAATACTCTTACCTGTCTATTAGAGTGGAGGAAAATATGTGCCTTTTCTGCCTTCTATTTAAAGGTGCTGATAAATCCATGTGTTTTGTCACATTTCCCAAACGGTACATGTTGAGAGATGATAGAATTTCACGGGCAGAGGATACCCTTTATGGAGATTTCATATATTTCTTGCTAGGTGTATATGAAATTGTTTCCCCTTTTGACTTCCTTATTAATTTTTGGTTTTATTTGTACCCACCCTCTCCCCAATCTAGATAGGTCTCCTTTTGGCTTCCTTGACACTTTTTCTTCCTAAGCCCTCTTTTTTTTAGGTTGTTTTTCTCTTTAATCGTTGCAATTTTGTGTTCCTTCTCTTCTCTGGTTGTATCACAAGGCTCATTCTGAACCTTCTCTATGTATTCCCTTAGGCGGTTTATCTTCTAAGCACAGTTACCACTGATATATTCTGTTAAAGACGCCCTGCTCTTAACCACAGCACCCCTGCGTTACTCTGCTCATTTCACCTGAGGCGTGTGTGTGAATTTCTTCCCAAGTTTACTTCTGTAACTCTGCCAGTCCCTTTTCCTTAGCTGTCTGTTGGTCTTCCCTACTTGTTTTTCTCACTTGAAACTTAACAGAATTGAAAGCAGCATATTATTTTCCCCATCATCCCTCCAGATTCCTCTTATATGGAGCAACACTAGTCTTTCGCTTCTTCGTTTTTGTTTTTTCTGAGTTTGATTCTTCATTCTTATTTGTTCAAGTGTTGTCAGAACCTACCTAGGGTTTTCGTTTTTTAAGAAAGTGTTTGTTTATTAATGGAATTTTTATGGTGGTTTTTTAGTTTTTAAAAAATTATATAAATCTTAGGAAACATACAAGATAGAATGGTATAGCAAACACGTGTACTCATCACTCAGTTTCACTAGTCATCAGTATTTTGCCAATCTTGTTTCATTTATCACCCCCACAAATTTTTTTCTTGAGGGAGCTGGAGTATTTTAAATTAAATTCCAGACCTCATATCACTTCACCAATGAGTACTTTACTTGGTATCTCTCAAAGATAAGGACTTAAAAAAAAATCACAATATATTATCAAGCCAAAATTAGGGGTAATTCCTTAACATTCAGTAAAACTGAAATACTTTCAGATTCTTTCAATTGTCATTCTCTATTCTACTTTAAAGTTTATCTAAGATTGGTTTTACTTTTTTTTTTTTTTTTTGGCGGTACATGGGCCTCTCACTGTTGTGGCCTCTCCCGTTGCGGAGCACAGGCTCCGGATGCGCAGGCTCAGCGGCCATGGCTCATGGGCCCAGCCTCTCCACGGCATGTGGGATCTTCCCAGACCGGGGCACGAACCCGTGTCCCCTGCATCGGCAGGCGGACTCTCAACCATTGCGCCACCAGGGAAGCCCTGGTTTTACTTTTTGCTTAAATGTTTGGAATAATTCACAGTGAAGCCGTCTGAGCCTGAAATTTTCATTGTTTTTTTTCACTTTTTAAATGAATATGTCATTTATAATAATCTTAGTATTAGTGCACTAATCTTTAGTGTATAGCTCAATAGATTTTTATGTGTGCATGCACTCATATAACCGCCACTGTGATCAGATATAGGCTATTTCCAGCACCCCAGAAGACTCCTCATGCCATTTTGCTGTTATATCCACCCTCCAGAGATAACCACTGTTTTGATTTCTATCACTGTAGATTAGTTTTGCCTCTTCTTGAACATCATGTAAATGGAACCATACAGCATTTGCTCTTCTGTTTCTAGCTTTTTTGCACAGTATAATATCTCAGACCACTCTAATGCCATGTTATCAGTTGTCTATTCCCATTTATTAGTGCATAGTATCCCATTGCCTGCATATGCCACAATTTATTTATATCTGCTGTTGATGTATCTTTGGGTTGTTTCCAGTTTGGGGCTCTTGTGGAGAAAGCTGCTACGAATATTCCTATATATTTCTGTTGGTAGACTTATATACTCATTTCTCTTGTGTATACACTTAGTGGAATTGCTGGTTTATAGAATAGACGTATATTTAGCTATAGGAGATACTGCCAGTTTTCCCAAGTGATTGTACCAGTGCACACTCCTTCCAGAAATGTATAAGAGTTCTAGGTGATCCACATCCTTAGCAGCACTTGGTATTGTCAGTCATTTTAATTTTACCCATTCTGGTTGATTTGTAGTGGTGTCTTACAGTTCTAATTTGCATTTTCCTGATGAGTAAAGATGCGAGTACCTTTTCATGTTTATAGACTGCTAGTATATCCTCTTTTGTGTCATGCCTGATCTTTTCCTTATTTTTTAATGAGTTATCATCTTTGTAGGAATTCTGTATGTAATGATCGAATGATTTATAGGAATTATATGTAATTTGGATACAGGTCTTTTGTCAGATGGATATTTTGCAAACTTCTCCCAGTCTGTGGAGAATACCTTTTCTCACTCTCTCTTAATGGTGTCATTTGAAGAAGAAATGTTCTTAATTTTAATGAAGTCCAGCTCATCACTTTTTTTCTTTTATGGTTAGAGCTTTTTTTTTTTTTTTTTTTTGTGGTATGCGGGCCTCTCACTGTTGTGGCCTCTCCCGTTGCAGAGCACAGGCTCCGGACGCACGGGCTCAGCGGCCATGGCTCACGGGCCCAGCAGCTCCGCGGCATGAGGGATCCTCCCACGAACCCGTGTCCCCTGCATCGGCAGGCGGACTCTCAACCATTGCGCCACCAGGGAAGCCCTGGTTAGAGCTTTTTGTAGAAACTTTTGTCTTCTCCAAGGTCATAGAAATCCTCTTGGTTTTCCCCTTCACATTTATGTCTGATTTATCTCTAATTTTTGTTTATGTTGTGAGGTGTAGGAGTCAAGGCTCATTTTTGTCCCATGCAGCTATTCAGTTGACCCAGCACCATCTATTAAGATCATTTCCCCCTGCCTAGTCCATTTAACATCTCTTGGAACTCACCACTTCGTTCTTATTTTTACAGTGTTGTGGCAGTAACGGTTTAGGTCACTCTTAGCTCATCTTCATGTCCATTCTACCAACTTCAGTCCATTATACACACAGCTGCTTGGGTAATGTTCCTCTAAATGTTCATTTTAGTTCTTTGTTCAACAAATAAAAGTGATTGTGCATTGCCTATCATATAAAAATTAACTCTCCAGACCTGTTTTCAGAGTTGTATTTCCCTCATCTTCACTTCCCCCAAATCTTACCAATTACAGTGTCTGCTCCTGCCAGTATAATTTTTTCACCACCCCTCAAGTCAAATTGTCCATTTCTGTGCCTTTGCACAAGCTATCCTTTCTTTTTCTGAAGGTCTCTCCCTGGTAGTTCCTCATAACTATGCTGTTTTTGAAAATGTAGCCATAAAACCATTCTCAGAATCTTTTGGGATCAGCCCCACCTGGTTCTGTTTTGCTTCTCATCTATATCCTGTCAGTGTGCAGACACACAATACTCATTTCTGCTTTTACACAGTGAGTGTGCTCTTCACTTGTTTTGTGAATGCTGGGTTTTTTTGTTTGTTTGTTTGAGTATAAGTTATTTGAGAACAGGAAATATATTTCCTTTTTAAAAAAAAAAAAGATGTATTTCCCCAGAGTTCTCATTACAGTGCTCCCTTATAGAGTAGGTGCTCAATTAAAATTGATTGACTGATGAAGTTATATAGTATAAGAGTTTTTTCCCCCTCCCGTTTTTGTATATCTGACCTTCACCCATTGCCTTGTTACTATGTCCCAGGTGAAACTGACTTTTCTCTTTTCCCCTCTTTCTGTGTGTGACTTGCAGCACTGATGCGGGTGACAGCCCTGTTGGCACCACCACTGCCACCAACCTGGAACAGCCTCAGGTTATCCCCTCTCAAGGTGACCTTCTGGGGTATCTTTTAAACCTTGACCTTGGTCCCCCAGTCAATGTGCCACAGGTATCCTCCATGCAGATGGGAGCAGTGGATCTCTTGGGAGGAGGACTAGATAGTCTGGTAAGCATCTTTCTTCTTTCTTTTGGTTATTTAAATTCTTTTTATTTTTAAATTTCTGGGGTTATTTTTAATTCTGATATGCTGAAGAACTTTAAATTATTCCGCTTTTTAGAACTAGACCTTTCCTTGACGAGCAGAGCAATGTCCTTTGATAAAGGACAGGATTATTTTTTCTAGAGATTTAATTGATCCTGTTCATCATTGGTATGGGATATGTCTACAAGTGTACATGATTATTTTGTTGTCCTGCCTCTGAATGGAACTTTTGATGTTTAACCAACCTAGTCACCTTTCCAGAGCTTATTGTTGCTCCTGCTGCTTAACTCTGGATAGCCCCTGTAATTCCCCTTCTGACCTGAACATCATTCAGATGACCTCATAGTGATCATCCTATTTTGAGGCTTTCAGACTTTTGCCTTTTTTGTATTTTGTTGGCTTATGCCTTGTCTAATTCCAAAAGGTTCATTGGAGCCATTTGTGTTTTTTTTTAAAATGTATCTTATAGTTGAGAAGTACTTCCTTTTTTTTTTTTTTTTTTTTTTCATTGCAGTATGCAGGCCTCTCACTGTTGTGGCCTCTCCCGTTGCGGAGCACAGGCTCCGGATGCGCAGGCTCAGTGGCCATGGCTCACGGGCCCAGCCGCTCTGCGGCATGTGGGACCTTCCCGGACCGGGGCACGAACCCGTGTCCCCTGCATCGGCAGGCGGACTCTCAACCACTGCGCCACCAGGGAAGCCCGAGTAGTACTTCTTGATTGGTTCTTTTTTCCCCTTTTCCATCCACACCCCCCCACTCCACCCTGTCATACTTCCAATTTAATTAGCTTCCAGGATTCTAATACTAAAAGGCTCCAATGTCCAGAGTATCTGTGAATATGTGCCACCAGTGGAAGCCAATTAGTTACTGTTGCTGTAAAAGATAAATGAGAAATATTAAGGATGACCTTCCATCTGTGTAGAGAAGGCCAGAAAAATAGCAGGTCTCATCACATGGCTCCCTGCAAATTAGATACTTAACTGTGGTGGAATTAGAGGGGCTTTTTTAGCTGAACACTTGAAAATAAGTTGTTCATCAACCTGATGACTATAAATATGCCCAACAAACTGATTTATTTCCCAGCATCAGAAATTGGAAGGCAATGCCATAGATACAAAAATATATGTTCTCAGAGATTACATAAACAAAACGACCTTACTTTCTGCTTCATACACTGGCATTTTCTCTTCTACTTTACGAGCAGTATTATGTCTGGGATTTATGCCAGCTGGTACAGGTACATTTACTTTTGTCTGACAGAGAGCCTAAGGAGATAGGGTTACCGTCATATCTTTGTGGGTGATACATTTTACTAATGGAAGTCACTGCTTCCAGAGTCTATACACTGACCAAGCTCTGGACTCTAGCTAATGGTGACACAAATGAGCACTGCTTTTGTCTTCCTTGGGAATAAAAGCATTTGCTTTTCATTTTCATATCTCTAATGAATAGAGTTGACTGAATAGCTTCCTCGTGTGATATCCTACATTGCTGTATAAACCTCCTTAATAGACTCAGGAGACTGACAAATGAATATTGAAATATTCATGGAGACTCTCAGAAATCCCTTATAAACACTGAAATAGCTCATCCTATTCTGTTGACACATGAGCTACAAGTTAAATGTTACATCCTCCCCACGGTTATGCCTTACCAACCCTGCTTATTTCCCTAGTGGTTTACGACATAGTGGACTTGCTGAACCTAAGAAGACAAAGAAATTAAGTTTGAAGGATGGAGGGGAGAAAGAGGCTCTATATTTTGATGTTGACTGGCCCAGGATTCTGTCGTCTTGTTTCTTAACCCACTTTAGCATGGAAGGGAAAGAAACATGTTATTTCCATTTGGCTTTGTATCAGCTCTTGCTGGCCCTTAAAACTAGTGAGTTTTCTCCTTATATTTTACACAGCTTAATCCAGTCATGTGTCAGAATTCTGGCAAGTTTACATCAGATAGAAAAACAATTAGAACTTTGTCAGATTGTAGTAGCCCAAGTCACACATGGGCCTTTTTTCATTTTCTTTTTTTTGCAAAGGATATTCTCTTTGGGGTGGAGAGTAAATTGTTTTTATAATTGGATGTCTAAATATTATACAGCCTTTGCTAGGTAGGCCCAGTAATGTTTCTGTGTAACTCTAAATTTTAGCTTATTCTGATTTTGGGATTTAAAATGGTATAATTGGTGTTGTAGCCCCAGAAAGTGTTTACATGCAGGTTTCTTCAGCTTATTCTGTGATATAAATATGTCCCAGAAATCAAAATGAGGAGTAGAAGCCCTTCTTTTTGCTTTGGATCTGTATGTAGTGAAATATGTATCACTCAAAGAACCAAGATTCCTTTTAAGAGAACATCACAAGGAAGAGGCCTAAATCTGGCTGTGTGAATGACGAGTTTCTGTGGCAGCAGTAGTCTATGCCAGTTTTAAAATGCTTTTATTGTTCTTACGTAAATTATCTAATTTAAAGAGGAAAATCTTTCTCAAAGTTTTTACTTAGTCTATACAGATAGTGCTGTTTCTTGAATGAATTGTTGCCTTACAGCAGTGCTTCTCAAGCTAATGTGTACATAAATCAACTGGAGATCTTGAACAAGACAGATTCTTGTTGCTCTGGGGTGAGGCCTAAGAGTCTGCATTTCTAACAAACACCCAGGTCTGTGGACCACATTTTGCATAGTAAAGACATAGAGTATCTGTGATCACTGTGAACCACTTCACTTTAGTGTTTGAATAGCTGTTGGTAAACCCAGATGCCTTGTTCTCTTGGCTTCGGTAGTAAACACACTCCTGGAAAGGGGGCTCCTACTCTGCCTCAGATTGAGAGAGGGCAAGAAACTCTTGAAATTATTTTGTTAAAGGTCTGTCTTTCACTCTCTAGGAAGAAGAATGTTGCTGGGTGTGGTAGAATTTGACCCACGTCCCCATTTAAAATATGGCCTGGATTAGAGTTATGTGATTGTCTGGCAAGCAGCACTCAGGTTACGTGGGTGTTCATCTCAGAACAGCTCTCAGCAGCGTTTTTGCTGCTTTTATCACTGGTTTCTAACAGAACCTTACCCGTAGAGGTCAGTGGTGTGCTGCTAATGAAGCGTGGCAGCTACTAACCTTTTATTTCAAGCTTTGTGGTTCTCACTCTAGCTGCATAATTGGTATTTAAAAATATATATTGTCAGCGTTTAGACCCAACCCTAGAGCAATTAAACGGAATTTCTGGGAGACAGGACCTTAGACATTGGTAATTTTTTAAAAAAATCGAAGTTACTTTAATTTTGCAGCCAAGACTGAGAATATTGAGCCAAATGAAGCTCCAGATGAAGTTAGGTAGAGATGTTACAAAATTGATCTTTAAACCAAGGCAGTGATTTCCACAGAAGAATTATATTTTGGTGAGCCTCTGGCACCTCCTACAAAACAGACCTCTCTGACTTTACCTTTGTTCTGCCTCCTACCCCTCCACACCCTCACCCCCTGACCCCAGGACATTTTCCTGTTGTGATTTGCTGTTAGGTGATCCAGCCTACCAGAAATTGACCAAGAGTTGAATTTGACCGATTTAGATTTAGTTGCTCATTCCCAGGGTTCTTCTCACCCTTGCTCATGTTCCATAATTGGAGACTGAAAATTGTCTTGTATTTTGGATTATCTACCCATTTTCAGGGGACATGGATTGAACCCATGTCCCCTGCGTTGGCAGGCGGATACTTAACCACTGCGCCATCAGGGAAATCCCATGTGGGGTTTTTTCTGTTGTTGTTCTTGTTTTGTTTTCGGTCTGCTTGGTGGCCATGTCAAGACTTTTCCTTTTCTTGGAGTCAGGCAGACTTGGTCCCTTACAGAACCTCAGTCTTGGGTTCTTTCTCTGTACTTCTGCTTTTGTAGCATGTTGCCATTGGATGAAGGTATTTCCTTTTGGTATGCAGACTCAGCTCTCAAACTTTTGACTCAGCCTGGTTCTGCAGCAGAGCTCATGCAACCGTGCTGAAATCCCTTTAGCCCATAAAATAAGTCACCATGAAATCACTACTTTCCATCCAATTACTGAATGAACAGTGCAGCGACACATCTCCCTGGTTCAATATGAACTGAACCTATTTCAGCACTACTTTCGGCATGATAAAGCACCCACTCTGTGGCAGTAGCGAAATGTTAATGTTATTCTTAGTGCCATTTAATGTGATTTAGATTGGGGGCTGGGGAAGCTTTACCACTAGCAGAAATTTTAGACTTGGGTATCAGCTATGGACCTGTAGGAAAATTCTGCTCAGTTTTCAGCATTTGAAGTGTTCTTTTCCTGAAATTGGCACCTCTCCTTCATCTTCCTATATCCTGATTTAGTTGGTCTATAGTTGACATTATTTCCTTCATGGAGAAAATAGCGGCCTCATTAAGGCAGTCCTGGGATTAACGGGAAATGGACAGCTCCAAAAGACACTTAAAACGTACACAGTATTTTGACACCTAAGATTGAGATTAAAGCCATGCCTTATGCCTCTGGCACTTTTCACTCACCTCTCCCAGCTTACTGGATAATAGATATCACTGAAATTTTACAAGTCCAGTTTGACTGATTTTGTACCCTACCTGATTAGTAAGTATTACCAAACAGATGAATCTTGTCTGACTCCAGATGATACCAGCAACTGAACTGAAATGGTTAGTGGCTAGTTCAGGCCAACATGACAACGACATTGCTGTGTTTTGTTCAGCTTTCTCGCCTCCCCCACCCCTCGATTAATATCTGCATCATCCTGCTTGTCGCTGTAGATAGGAGAGGCCCTCACTGGGGAATTGGCTCCCATCCTTGCTGACATCTCCCTGTTAGTTACTCTTGCCCAACACTGTGCTGTCACCTGTGTCATATTTTCAGAGAGGAAGATGATAACCTCCCTTAGAAACTTTTCAGTCAAAAGGAAAGATGCTGAATAAAGTCTGAGTAAGCTATAGTTTTGCTAGTTAGAAAACATATTGAAATTGTCCTTTCCTTTTGCTCTCTGGACATAGCACAGTTATGTGAACCTTTATATTTCTGGCTACATGTCTCTAACACCCTTTGGATTCTGTCTCTGTAAGATCAAGAGTTCTTGATTGTGGGTTGCAGCTGAGTTGTATTTGATAAGCTGAATGTAAACAAAGGAGTATCAGAATTACTTTTCAGTTTCTCTTACATGTTTTTGAATAAAATTGACAAGCAGCATGGTGGGGAGGAGGGGGGGAGTACATTTAGATCCTGTCCAGCTAAGATAATATTCATATAATACTCAAGTATAATAAGAATGAAATCTAAGAAAATAAGGGCTGTAAATGGGCTTTATTTCCTTTGGAAATAACACCACTAGTGAGTGCCTTTTCTCAATGCCTTTTATTTAATGTAGCATATTTGATAATACTGCCATTTCTCTTCCAGTGTGTTTTTTCTTTCTTGCCATCGAGTGCCAACAAGGTCCATAAAGAATTCCATCTCTTTCAAGCTTCAGTTGTGAGATAGGCCAGAAGGGAGGAGAGTTGCTGGAGGGAGGATGTGTAAGCCCATCAGAAAGTCATAAAGCTAAATCAAAACCAGCATCAGGACAAGTGAGACATTCTGCATCATTCCCTTCCTTAGAAAGGGTTTTTCTTGGACTTCCCTGGTGGCACAGTGGTTAAGAATCCTCCTGCCAATGCAGGGGACACAGGTTCGAGCGCTGGCCTGGGAAGATCCCACATACCGTAGAGCAGCTAAGCCCATGTGCCACAACTACTGAGCCTGTGCTCCAGAGCCGGTGAGCCACAACTACTGAAGCCCGTGTGCCTAGAGCCCGTGTGCCTAGAGCCCGTGCTCCACTACAAGAGAAGCCACCACAATGAGAAGCCCGCGCACCACAACGAAGACCCAACGCAGCCAAAAATTAATTAATTAATGTATAAAAATAAAGAAATGGGGTTTTCTTTCTTCTTAAGTTCTAGCTTCCTTTTCAATTCAGGAGTTAGTGCCAAAGTAATTCCTGAACATATATTCTTGTCTGATTCCAAATCATAGTTAATTCTCTAAGGCAATGGTTTTCAACCTTGTCTGTACATTAGAATCCCTAGGGCAGCTTTTTAAAATTGTGATGTCCAGGCTACAACTCAGAACAATTAAATCAGTATGACTGGGATTGAGACTCGGGCATCAGTACTTCTAAAAATCCCCCTCCTCCCCACAGTTATACACACGCAGGTGGTTTATTCCATTGTGTATCTAAGGTTGAAAACCATAGTTAATAGAACACAATTGAAGTAGTTATTAGTAATCTTAGAAAGATTGAATCTTACTCTAAGAAACCTCCAGGTTTTTGTGATGGAGGAATTGAAAACTAAAGACTTAACCATAATCAGTTTGCCTTTGCAAACTTATTTTCTTTGACTTTTTTTTTTTAACACATATCTACCCTGTGCTCCAGTCTAATTAGACTACTCCTTCTTCTTCCTTTTTTTTTTTTAAAAAAAGTATTTATTTATTTGGCTACACAGGATCATCATTGCCGCATGCGGGATCTTCGTTGTGGCATGTGGGATCTTCGTTGCGGCATGAGGGAATCTTTTAGTTGTGGTGTGCGAGATCTTTAGTTGAGGCATGCAAACTCTTAGTTGCAGCATGCGGGATCTAGTCCCTGACCAGGGATCGAACCTGGATCCCCTGCATTGGCAGCATGGAGTCTTAGCCACTGGACCACTAGGGAAGTCCCTACTCATCCTTCTTGATCATGCTTTTATTCCTACTTCTTAACCTTTGTTCAGGCTATTTGAGAAATAACCTCCTCCTTTTTGCATTCTATAATTTCACACTACCATGTCTTTGAAGCTTCTTTTCATTATCCTTCAGCCAAAAGTTCTATTCAGAACTTTCTTTTTTTGCTTTAGTATATTCTGTATGGTTTTTGCATTCGTGTTTTGTTTTTTTGCCAGTTTGCAAAGCCTGGATCTTGTTCATCTATTGTTTTCCCCTCATTGCCCGGCATCTTTATAGTCCCCATAGTACCTTATGTCCAGCAAATGTGAGTGTGTGTTTGAATAAAAGGAATCTCATGCTTTTCAGATGTCATGCTGTGGATGTGTGTTATTCTAGAAACAGGGAGAAGGTAGGTGTGTAATATCTTTTCTATTTGCTGTCATTCTTTTCCAGTTACTCGAATTCTTGGTTGTGATGACCTTTTTATCTGTATGCCTGTGACTTCTCGCCCCATGTCCAACCAGTAAATAGTCTTCAGGAACCAGACTTTGCAAATGTTGGTTCTTTGAGCTTTGGAGTGTTCTGTAGCTTAGTGCAGAACATGCTTATTCATGCCAGTTATGAAACGCCTGGGGGTTTTGTTCTGTTGTGGTGGAAATAAGTCCCATTATTTTTCAGTATATATATTATTTTTGAGATTTTGGCAACCCAGTTTTATATATCTGTCCATTGAGAAGGTAATAAATCCCCTCTTTCAAATCCTGAAGACAAATACAGTTTTTTTTTTTTTTTTAACACAACCACAGCCTAGAGCTCTCCAAGTTTCTACTACTAAATGACAGACAATAAAGGAAACAGTGTTTTGTAAAGCAGACAAGGCATTTGGTGATTCAGAGGGGAATGTTAGATGCACAGTGAGAACTAGGGAAGTAGCAGTACAGAATCGTAGAACAAAAGCGTATTGTTTGCTTTCTGAACAGCACCATTAGTTGTGGGTATGTGTGTTTTATGTTTTTTCATGCTAGCTATTTTCAGCTTCAGTTCTTCTTTAATGCTTTTGTCCTGGAATTCAGGGTGAATTATATCAGAGCCCTGACGGGGAAAAGAGGCAGAAGTAAGACCATGTGGAATTATTTTCCTGTCACCTAGCTAATTGCATTAGTCTAATTCTCCAATAGTTAGCATCCTTTTAAATGATCTACTCCAGATAAATCACAGCATTTCTCCTTAGCTGTATTGACTGTGGGAGAGATTTGAAGAATTGCATGCCTTCGCATTTCCTACCCAGATAGGATATCTTCCTAACCCAGCCGTTTGCTTTCTTAGGAGAGTTCTAAACTCTAAAAATCACTCTTGTTCAAGCTATAATTTTTGAAGCTTGAAATTGCAGCTCATTACTGGTTTGGTTCCCACTTTCTCAGTGGGGCGGCAAGTTTTGTAGTTCAAAACATATTTTAGTTTTTCTTTTTCTCCCCCACCTTAAATTTCCTTTTAAAGAAAAAATAAAACATATTCAGAACGTTACGACTTAGAGATATAGCTTCTTGGAATATGTAAACTCTTTAAATCCTGTTTGGGTTTGTGCCTATGTACCCCAGTGGAAAGATTGGATCTGAAACATCCCTGAGATGTCCCAGCTCCGTCTTCTTTCCACGTTTTCTCAAAACTCCCACACACCATCACTTCCCCTCCTCAGTTCCCCTAGGTTATATTTCTTTGCAATCTAGAATTTCTTTAGGCTTTGGGAGTCAAGTTGAATAGCATGTATTCCCCGCAACTTGGTAGAGCAATTTACAGATTCTGTATGGGCATCTAGTACTTAGCTAAATGAACTCTACCTTTCTCTCCTCTCTCTCCTTTCTCTCTTTCAGCTTGGCAGTGACCTTGGCGGGGGCATTGGAGGAAGTCTGGCAGTCCGTGCCATCGGTTTTTTTCACCGTGGGATGCACTGCCCCCTGTTTGATGCCTTTCCTATGCACACGTTCTCAGACCAGCCACTGCTGCTATCTAGCCCTGTACACCAGAACCTCTGTAGCAGTGTATGAAGAGTAGAAAGTAGCATAGGGTTACTTGGAATATTTGGGACCATACACCACATGTGGTGTAGGGTTCTCTTTAGGGATTGGCGCTCTGGTGTCTACAGAGTTCTTTGTCTTCCTGACATTAAAGGGCTAAAGGAAATGGAACCTCCCATCTTGACGAGAGAATACTCTTTTCTGTCGTCTAGAAAGAGCTTGAGCGTCAGCTGGACTCAGAGTGAGACTCTCCTCGTATGTGAGTTAGCGGGGGTGTGAGTATCCATCTCCCCCAGGAGAGTTTCCTACTAGATATTTATGCCTAAATGCGGAAATAAGACTTGCCTGGACCCAAGTGGAAATGGAACTGCTGTCTAAGTTGGATGCTTCTCCTTCTTTCTATAGAAACAGATTCCCCCTTCATTAGGGTACCTGTAGGCCTCTTGCACAGAATCGTGGAAGCTAAAATTGGAAACAAACAGAAAAAACTTTGGATCACTGTGTTCCTGATCCTACTGATGACTCTCTTGATAGAACTTCTAAAGAGTGTGTGTATCTTTTCAATGATGAAAAAATAACCATGATGATTTGAAGGACAAAGAATATACGAATTAAACGCCTAAGAATATTGTAATTATGGTGTGTTCTTATTGATTTATCAATACTATTAATATATATAGCAGCATTTTAGGGACTATCAGTGAGTTCTTCCTGATCTCCCTGTTCCCCTTCCCTTTTATTCCCTGCAGGTGGGACAGTCCTTCATCCCATCATCAGTGCCTGCAACCTTTGCTCCTTCACTTACTCCTGCTGTGGTCAGCAGTGGTCTGAATGACCTATTTGAACTCTCCACGGGGATAGGCATGGCACCTGGTGGATATGTGGCTCCTAAGGCTGTAAGTAAAACAACACTTTCTTAGTGGACAGGACCTGAATTATTTAGCATCTGACATTTGTGTTACTCTCACTATAATAAATCCAAGGTTGGGGCTCTTTTTCTAGAGGATTTACAAGGAGGATGAAAGGCGGCCTTAAACCTAGCAATAAGAAGCACCATAGCATCCTTATTAACCATTTGTATAATTAGACTTAAAATTGGAAATACTAAGCATTTAGTATTTGTTCTCTAGTTTAGAAATATTGCCTAGCTTGTCAACACTGAAGTCAGTCTAGTGTAGATGTGATATACAGAGCAACAGCAGGAGGAAAGAGATGTAATAGAGAAGTAACATTTTACTTTGCATTCTTTCCACTCTCCTTTTTCCATTGGTACTGCATATGGATTCTAGAGTGCCATTGCCCAGATTTGGTTTCCATGCATTTTACTACACCTTTTTAGAGTTTTGATTTAGGTTAGTGTCATTGGTGTCCCTCTAGTCTCAGCCTCACTTGATGTCATGCTCAGATTGAAATTCAAAAGGGGAAGGGGAAACTCCCTGTAAATGAAGCATATTTCGGCCCTTGGGAATAGTGCCTTCCAGGCTAAGCTAGGTTTCTTTTAATTTTGCCTTTCTGAGGGGCAGCACGCCTGGTTGCTTTCTGAATTTTCTGCCTGCTCAACCAGCTCGGTGTGGGGGATCCCTGCTGCAGATAGTAAACCAGTTGTCCTTCGCAGGAGTCTTGTCTTTGTGTACACACCCATTACATAGACTAACCAGAAATGTGATTCAAAACTGAGCTATAGTGTTTTGGCACAACTTAGTAGCTTTGTTGTAAGGTTACTGCATTGGATATTATCCCCACAGACTTTTAATTGATTAAGAGATTATGTAACGTACCTGTTTACTAACATTACAGTAATACCTAGAAATGACAAATTTAAATAATGTAGAAAGATCAGGTGGAAAATTAAGTTTCCCTCTGTCCCCACTTCCCCATAAGTAGCCACTATTAACTTTTTCTGTGTCCTCTCAGAAGAAAAAAAGATCATGCATATACCTGTATGTTTGTATCCTTTAAATACTGTCAGTGGGATATACTGTTTTGCACCTTGTTTTTTCTCTACCACAGTCTTTTGAATGGCTGTATCCACTTTATTGATGGTGTACCACAACGTATTTAATCTTCCTCCTGGTGATGGACATTTAGGTTATTCATCTAGTCCTATCCCCGCCCCCTTTTTTGTTATTATGATGTTAACCATGAACATTCTTGTTTATATGTATCATGGTATATTTTTGTAAGCATATCTATAGGATAAACTTGGAATGTGCTTGATCATTTAAGCATTTAAAAATAGACATTACAGGGGCTTCCCTGGTGGAGCAGTGGTTGAGAGTCCGCCTGCCGATGCAGGGGACACGGGTTCGTGCCCCGGTCCGGGGGGATCCCACATGCCATGGAGCCGCTAGGCCCGTGAGCCATGGCCTCTGAGCCTGCGCGTCCGGAGCCTGTGCTCCACAGCGGGAGAGGCCACAGCAGTGAGAGGCCCACGTACCGCAAAAAAAAAAAAAAGACATTACAGGGACTTCCCCGGTGGTCCAGTGGTAAAGAATTCGCCTTCCAGTGCAGGGGTCGTAGGTTCGATCCTTGGTTGGGGAACTAAGATCCCATATTGCCACTGGGCAACTAATCCCACGCACCACAGCCACTGAGCCTGCATGCAACAACTACTGAGCCCGCGCACCTCAACTAGAGAGCCCATGTGCCACAAACTACAGAGCCCATGCACTCTGGAGCCTGTGCTCCACAACGAGAGAGAGATCAACACACCACAACTAGACAGAAGCCCACGTGCCACAGCGAAGAGCCCGCGCAGCAACAAAAAGATCCTGCTTGCCGCAACAAAGATCCTGTGTGCTGCAACTAAGACCCAACGCAGACAAAAATAAAACAATAAATTATTTTTTTAAAAAAAGACATTACCAACTTACCCTCCAAAAAGGTGACATCAAATTATGTTCTCCAAAGCAGAATGTAATAGTGCCAGATTCCTTATATTCTCCTTCACTATTATTGACTTTTTGAATTTTTGACCCTCTGATAGATGAAAAATAGTATCTTGTACTATTAAATAGTGTCATTTTCTTCTTTTCTTTTTCCCTTTTTTCCTGTAATGTGGTTGAGTATATTCTCATGTTAACTAGCCACCCACTGACTAATGGGTACTCTGTCTTTAGTCAGGACAGTTCATGAATTCCTGTTGGTTTTATATATATATATATGTGTGTGTCTGTGTGTGTGTGTGTGTAAACTGGTACACTCCAGGAGTATCACAGATTCTGGGGCCAGAGGTGGGTCACGAAATAATTATATAGAGAAAATAGGCATTCAGATTACTTAAACGACATCTGAATACTTACTATTTCCCAGAGACTATAACGAGAGTTAAAAATATACATAAGACATGGTCCTTGCCCTTAACACATTACTGATAATGAATTTGGTAATGATTTTTAAAAGTCTTCAAATATTGTAAACATGCGATTTTCATTAGATCAGTGTTTTCCCCTTTTAAGCCTTTTACCAAAGCTACTAACCAAAGAAACCCCATGTTATGCTCATTGGAATTTCTCCTTTCGCCATGGCTACCCATAGACTATTTTGGGGCTTGTTTTTCTTGTTCTGTTTGTTTTTGGCTTTGGTTTTGGGTTGGGTTTTTGTTTGGTTTGGTTGGGGTTTTTTTGTTTGTTTTTTGATTTTTGGTGGGTTCGTTTTGGTTCTTAAATAGTTGAGAATGATCTCAAAATTCAGCAAATATGACTTTATCTGGAGCCTTTTGCATTTGGCTTGGTATTTATGGTATAAAAATAACCTTAGTTGCCTAAGGAAGTGAAATCTTAATTTCATCTTTATTCAGAAGCGTCCTGTCTGGTTTCATTGGGCTTTATACTGTGTTTCAGGTCTGGCTGCCTGCAGTAAAGGCTAAGGGCCTGGAGATTCCTGGAATACTTACTCACCGCCAAGGGCACATCTATATGGAAATGAACTTCACCAGCAAAGCTCTGCAGCACATGACAGACTTTGCAATTCAGTTAAACAAGAATAGGTAAGAAATCTGAGTTCCCCAGCTCGATCCTGACACAGCAGTGTACTTTGTGTCCAACAAGAGAGTGTTCTATTTAGCAGTGGGTAAAAACTCTCGTGTTGGCAGATGTTTGATGTAGAGTGAGTGGAGGCTGTTGCACATCTGTTCAGTGGTCAGCTTCAACACTGGAGGCCCTAGGGAATTTTTCTGGGAAAACTCATCCATATGGAATAAGAAAACTGTCTTTGCCATTATAATCATACCTTTTCTATAATGTTTTGTAAATGAAATCACGTAGTATGGAGTCTTTTGCATTTGGTTTCTTTCACTTAGCATAACGCTTTGAGATGTCTCAGCAGTCTGTTCTGTTTTACTGAGTAGGACTCCATCGATGCTTATACTGTGATTTGTTTACACTTTCACCAGTTGGTGGAACTGGGGGTTGTTTCCAGTTTTATCTTTTATGACTAAAGCGCCTGTGAATATTCACATACAGGTCTTTGTGTGGATATATGTTTTCATTTTTCCTGGATAAATACCTAGCAGTGGTATTGCTGGGTCATATGGTAATAAGTGAATGTTCCAGCTGTTCTATACTCTTACCAATGCCAGCCATGCTTATACATGTATAGTAGTATCCCATTTTAACTTGAATTTCCCTAATGACTAGTGATATTGAGCATTCTTTTCATAATCTTATTGACCATTCTTATATCCTCTTTGGTGAAGTATCTGCTCAAATCGTTCCTTTTTCTTTTTAATTGATTGTCTTATTATCAAGTAATAAAGTTCTTTATATATTCTGGATACAAGTCCTTTGTCAGATATGTCTTGCAAATATTTTCTCCCAGTCTGTGGCTTGCCTTATTTTCTTAACAGTGTTTTTCAAAGAACAAGTTTTTTTTTTGTTTTATTTATTTATTTTTTGTTTTATTTATTTAAGGGAGATTGCAATTGACACATATACACTGTTTTGTTGTTTGTTCGTTTGTTTTTTTTTTTTGCTACGTGGGGTCTTCATTGCTGCATGCCGGCTTTCTCTAGTTGCCATGAGCAGAGGCTACTACTCTTCGTTGAGGTGTGCGGGCTTCTCATTGCAGTGGCTTCTCTTGTCGCAGAGCACGGGCTTTAGGAGCGCGGGCTTCAGTAGTTGTGGCTCTCAGGCTCTAGAGCGCAGGCTCAGTAGTTGTGGCTCACGGGCTTAGTTGCTCCGCAGCATGTGGGATCTTCCTGGACCAGGGATTGAACCTGTGTCCCCTGCATTGGCAGGAGGATTCTTAACCACTGCGCCACCAGGGAAGCCCAAGTTTTTTACTTAAATAAAGTTTACTTTACAATTTTTTCCTTTTTATGTCTTTTGCTTTTTGTGTTCTGTTTAACAAATCTTTGCCTGACCCACAGTTACAATTTTTTTTAATGTTTTTAATAGAAGTGTTAATAGATTTAGCTCCTACCTTTACCTTTTAGAATTCATTTTGAGGTACTTTTGGTGAGATAATATGTGTAAAGTAAGAGTCAAAGTAAACTTTTTTTCCGTAGTAAGTCTTGAAGTCAGATAGTATAAACCCTCCTACTATGTATGTTCTTTTTCAAAAATTGTTTTGGCAATTCTAGGTCTTTTGCCTGCTGGAATTTTGCTTGAGAGTGCAGTGAATGTGCAGATCAGTTTGAGGAAGAATTGGCATCAACCAATATTGAGTCTTCTAATCCATTAGCATAGCATGTCTCCCCATTTATGTAGGTCATCCTTAACTTCTCTCTGCAGTGTTTTATAGTTTTTCGTGTACAGATCTTGCACATCTTTTGTCACATTTAAGTGCTTTATAGTTTTGATGTTATAGTAAGAAGCATATTTTAGTTTTTGGTTGTTGCTAGTATATAGAAATACAACTGATTTTTGTACATTGAACTTGTATCTTGAAACTTCATTAAATTTACTTATTAGTTCTAGTAGCCTTTTTTTAGATTCCTTATGGTTTTCCACATAGATAAATAATGAGAGCAAGGGCAGAAGCGTTTTTTGACCCATAAATGTTGATACCAAAATGAGTGATGTGTCTACTCAAAATCATTTCTTTATTGCATTTGGGACTCTAAAGTGTAGTTTATCTACAAAAAGGAAAATGTTTCTTCTGCTAGTCTTTGACTCTTGAAATTGATACTACCTATATAAACTCTAATTATTTTATAAATATTAAAATCCCATCTTCCTTCCTGAGGCTCATTAGAACATAAATTCATTATAAATTTATATCATTAAGTTGTTTATTTGTTACACCTATGAGCCTACTTTTCCTTTCTGCTCCATCTTTTTAAAATTGTATTCTTATGCTTCTGAGACGTAAGACATGTCTGTCTCCCCTCATATATTTTTGGGTTTTTTTGTAACTTCAGACTCAGGCTTTTCCCATCTCTTTACTATTCTTGTATTATTATTAGGCAGGCTTCTCTGAGAAGTCAAACTGGTGGGTACTCACTGCCTGCCTTAGGCGAAGAAAGTGGCCAGATTTGAGTCTACAGCTTATCCTTTGGGGTGTTGTTTGGAATGTTTAAGCCAATCAACTCTGCTTTACTTAGACTGGCTCTTTCCCAATGATTGTATCCTGTGTAAGTAAATAAAGAAGAAGGAAAATGAGAGTTACCAGTAAATCATCCTCTGGTCTGATCAGGCAGGTTATCAAGCAAGTGAAATAATATCATTATACTTTACAGGGTGGGTATTCTTAAGTGTTCTTTCTCCCAAAGATTATCTAAAGGAAGATGTATAAGAAAAAGATGCTTATCAAACCTGTCCCTCTAGTGGCATGATAAACATAAGAAACTTTCAGAATCAGAGCATTAGCAAACCAGTTCTGTGCTTATGAATGTTTTCTCCTTCCTCAAATCATCTTAATGGAAAAAAGAGGTTATGTTGTAACGTGTTACAGCAAATTAGAATTGGGCACTTTAGTGCCTGCTATTCCTTATGTTTCCTTCAAATGGAGTAAAAAGCCATTGAAACCCAAAGACGTGACTAAATCCTGCCTCCTGATTAACCTCTGGGATTTCTTCATCCTCTCTCCTAGCTTTGGTGTCATCCCCAGCACTCCTCTGGCCATCCATACACCACTGATGCCAAACCAGAGCATTGATGTCTCCCTGCCTCTCAACACCTTGGGCCCAAGTCATGAAGATGGAGCCTCTGAACAACCTGCAGGTTAGACTTCTACTTCACTCAGGGGGTACAGGTTTATGTCTTGCCAATGTTATCTGTAAAGCAACCCCTCTCTTTCTTATATTAGATTTGGTCATGGAATAGGGTTTGAAATAAATCTGTGGAGAAGACTTTTATTTTTCATTAAAAATACACACAGAAGTCACGCCTTGACACAAAGTTATTTTCTTTTTACTCAACAAACAAACGTCTCAAAGTGTTATGTACAAACTTTTTTTTTCTAAGACTTTCATAGGGAATTTGAATGTCACAAGAATAGATTTCAGTAGAGCTGTGTGGAGGTCATCTTTGAATACACAGCCATAAATAGTTGGGTTATCTGCATTTAAATATGATAAGTGTGTGGTAAGTGTAGCAGCATCTTAGAGGAGCTCAGAACTTTATGAAGTTTCTAAGAGCCTCTCCATCTTGAAAATATTGACTTTTTAGAATGCTTAAGGTCCTAGCTTAGAGTATCGTTTCGTTTTCACCACTTTGAATTTCTCTTTGAAATATAAGCCTTCTGGGGTTCGAGCAACATGAAGGCAGAGTAGTAAGCATGTAAGCTGAAGCTGTAGCAACCCTCAAGGGATAAAATACAGATATAAGCCCAAGAAGTTGAGGGTTTTAATGCTCACAAGGACAGAAGAGACCACCTTGGGCTGACCTGAGATGGGGAATTGTAACTGATCCCTGCACAAAGCTGAGAGCCTGGAAGGGCAAGTCCCTCAATGAAAGGGGAACTAGAAAAAGATTTCCACAGGGGCAAGTGATGAGAGAGTTCTCTTTGACCTGGGTTCTGGGCGACCTCTTGTGAGAAATCCAGGGCCGGAATTTATACTGTGTACGTGAAGAATTCTCCAAACCAGTAAATTAATGTAAAATTGGACCAGAACTGGTGAAACCCAGGGTACCTGGCAGAAGCAAATGCAAAATGGCCTTTATGCAATGGTTTTGAACTTTAAGGCCATCAGGACTCCCATCTGAGAAGAAAATCTCTACTGAAAGTCAGCTCACAATTTAACCAAAAAAAAAAACAAGAGGCACAAAAAAAAAAAAAAAAGGGAGAGGTGCACTGTGACTGACAGAAGATGCGACAACAAGAGGGAAAGGTGCACTGTGACTGACAGAAGATGCGACAAAGAGGATTGCTATCCCCTTCTATCGAGAACTTGAAATGATACAATAGTATGAATGAGACTATAAAATATGTTTTAAATGATGAGCAAAAAATTTCAACCTTCCACTTTCCAATCAAGACAGGTAGGATCCCATTGCTCTATCTCCTGGAAATACCAGTGTGGGATACTAGTACTTATGGTGAGACATCAGCAATAAAATTACTTAAAGTACCAGTGCACCAAGCCTGCTTGCCAGTTGACTAACTACCTGGCTGCCTCAGCAGTTGACTGCTTCTTTCTCAGCAAAGGGTGTAATGATTTAGAGTGACAATGAGTGAGTCACAGTATAACTTGGCTCAGTCTAGAAGAACAAAACAAGGATTTCTGTGCAGAAGGAATTGGCTCTCTTGCTATAATGAGACTAATGTGTTAAGGGGCTTTTCCAGCACAGAATCCTAAAAGAAACTAACTAACTCAAATTTACATCTCCTCTCTTCTCATTGAAGTCTAACCTCCTGTTGGCCCACAGAGCCTCAAGCCAAATATTTGAGGACAGTCAGCATGGGTGCGAGAATGCTTTACTTTAGAATTAGGAAAGGGAATTTGGGTCACAGAAATGAGGGCAAATTTCCTACTCTTAAAACCAAAAGGAAACAGTAAATAAATAAATGTCAGTTTACTTCCCTATTTGCATTTCCATTTCACATTCAGTGAAATGAACATCCCAAATAGGAACCCTCATGAAAGAAATTGAATCTTAGTCCAAACCCCTCCCTCAAAAGTATTGTTATGATATTAGGACTAGCAAGTTTTCAGTTTCACAAACGTGACATTATAAAAACAATCTTAAAAATTTTCTATCTAAGCAGAATATAATAAAGCAGCTTCCATCTGTAGTCAACTATCGATTCTCCATGTTTTCCCCATGGATTCTTTTCTTGCAGGGATGTCATAATAATGGGTATTTTCTCATTAATTGGTATTGCCCAATGGAGAAGATAAGCAAAAACTTGCAAAGAGGTGAAGTTTCTTTCCCCGCTGTGAGCAGCTCTATTTAATGTCTGCTAGTGCAAGGTGAAGCTAATGACTAGCTTAAAGTGCTGGGCTACTTCAGATTTCAGCTTCCATTCTGCTTTTGTCCTAGTATGAACAAAAAGAATCAGATCTTAACTTCAACAAGCTTAGACCATAAAGATGCAGATAAAGCCAGGTAAAGGTTGATTGGCATTTAAATGTTATGCGAACATAATGTTTAAATTCAAGAGCTCATGCAGGAAAAATTAGTACTTTTCTAGTACTCCAGACCATAAAATCAGGAAAGAAAAAATGGGGGTTTAGGAAATGAAATTTTGAAAGCAGTGTGAGTTTTAGCTATTTTGGCTAATTTGATATCAACCTAGGACAGATAAATCAAACCTAGTCGCCAAAACTGTAATGTAACATTTAGTACAAAAACTTTTCATTAAAAACATCGTCAAACTACTTATTGGCTTATAGTCTTTTTGAAACATTATTGAAAGACACTGTTCCCTCTTAAAATGTAAAATAGGTTATACCTTAGATATCTACTAGAAATTTGACCTAGAAAATTTTTTCAGCTGTACTAATAATGTTGGTTGTAAAAGCCTTTGTGAATTCAACTTATCAATATTACACAAAGTAAAGCTTAGCTTGCCCCCGTTGGGAGCTTCTCTTGAGTTTATTTATATCATATAATTATATTCCTTAAAAAGAAAAGAGAATTGATCCCCTCTATTTAAATAAAACAAAAACCTTAACAAATGTCTAAATGAATTTTCTCTGAGTTTTCTCTGACTTTGATATCCTTGTTTTTCATTTCATCTGTGTCAGTTGCTTAGAAACATTTTCCCAATATACTCCTTCAAACTTGATACCTGGCAACTGACTGCTTCTTCAAGTCAGTGTCTGCAAAAAGACAGTAGAACGATGATATAACACGTGTTCATCCCAATCTTTGTATAGATGCTGTAATGTTCTCACAGCTGCTTGGCCTCCTTTTTCACCAGGCTGTAAACTCTTGTGAGAACATGGATAGCACCGTTCTTTCAAATTTTAATTTTATCGGGATTATAAAAATACAACTTAGAGTCAACTAGTTCTGTAGTTAGCTAAGAAAAACCCAGTCCCCAGCCTTCTGTCACCACTTATGGCCGTCGTCTACATACATATTTCCAATCCTCCTGTTTTCCTGATAGAGCTGTCTTAGAATTTGCTTTAATCAGTGTTCATTGTTTATGTTGTTATGATTATATATACTCCTCATAGCTGAGCTATATAGTGTGATTATTTTTTTCTCCATAAAATTTTTATAAGTAATTAGATATTTACACATTAATACCTGTCTTTTTGTTTAATTTTTTTTTTTTAATGAGATCAGCTTATGGATTATAGTATGGGACAGACTGGGAAGGTGCCAGGACCTATAGTGATGAGCTTCCGAGGAATAGACCAACAAACAGACAGGAGTAGCCCAGACAGACAGACAGACAGAAGGACAGGGAAACAAAGCCAAATGGGTAAGAGGCCTAGGCCCAGCCTCAGCAGCTGTGTCTGGCCTCCAGATCCAGCTCTGCCCTGGGGACCTGGGGGAAGAGCACGGCTGGCAGGGGCCTCAGTTCTTGTAGGGCCCCCTCTCCTCACTCCCTCCTACTCCCTCACCAGCAGGCTGGGACCTTTGACGGGTGTTATTTCTGGGGCTAGGGAATGGTTGATCTGGAGTCAGGGGCAGAGGGTCAAGGCTCTTGGAGGCTCCCTGGGGAGGTGGAGGCCTGGGTAGTATGGGGATAGCAGCAGCACTGGGGGGATTCTGATCAGGCAACAGGTGCCTGGGGTGGGGCACTGCTCAGCAGGGTCCCTATATCTAGGGCAGGCCCCCCACCCTGCCCACCACACCAACATGGTGCAATAAATAGAGTTTCAAGTAGTAAGTCAGTGTCAGGTAGGAGATCTGGGGGCTGGCAGACAGGCAGGGGCTTGAGAGAGGCCCCAGTCGGCCCACCAAGTGTTCTCAGTGGGCTCCAGCTATATCAAGTCTGTCTGTGTGCACTGGAGTAGGGACCTGGCCCCTGTGTCCACGTAGCGGCTCAGCCCCTCAGACCAGTGCCAAAGCCTGCTCAGTGGGGCAGAAGCAGGGCAGCATGGTGCCTACAGCATCCACGATGGCTGCCAGGTGCTCGTCCTGTGCCTGGGGCCCACAGAGCTGCCTGAAGTCTGCCAGGCGCAGCAAGTACTCAAGACTGTGGCCAGAGAAGCCTCAGCAGGCCAGGATCTGCATAGCGATGGCCCCCTCAGGCGCAGGGCCCAGGTAACCAGGGTTCTGCGGGGTGGCCACGTAGGCCAGTGCCTTGAGTGGTTGGTCAGGGGCATCTTGAGGGCAGAAGGTGACCTCCTTGGTATCATAGCTTCCAAGCACTGCCTCCCACACGTTCAGGTACTTCAGGGCCTCATTGACCTGCTCACCTTGCACCTGGTACGCCACACCCCAAGTGCAGCCCTCACGATCTTCAGGGAGGGTCACCACACGACCAGGCATCTTGTCGCTGCCCTGATGGAAGATGTCTCCCTGTCAGAGGCGGCCGCTGTAGCGGTTCACGAAGCCCACACGGCTGTCGCTGTAGGCGAAGTCAGGCCTCCACACCAGGGAGCCGTACCCGGAAATCCACAGCGCTTGGGGGCCGCCGTCGTCCTGGGGGTGGGGTGTTCTGGGCTGCCAACTCCTGCTTCATGGTGCCAGCCACAGGACGGGCCCGGGCCGCCTCCAGGGCTGGTCTCTGGTGTGGGCACGGCAGGACCGACAGACGTACCCACCTGGCCTGGCACTGCTTGGCCGCTCCTGTTTGTTTAATTTTTTGTGTAACTGTAATTCATTCCCAAATTGCAGTGAGATCAGACCCTTCAAGATAGTCTTAATCGGTTTCACTTTCTTATAGTCTCCTTTTGGAGTCTTTTGACTGTGTCAGTCTGAACTGACTTCCTTCAACACCTGGAACTGTCATCCTGGGATCTCCCTTCATAATAGCCCTGAGGATTCATTCCCTTCGCCTGTCTGGTATGTTGGGTCTCCTATTGTATTTTTCTTTCCTTGGTTTACTCCTTCATTTTGATGAAAAACATCCTCTAGTAGCTTCCTAAGAATAAGTATGTAGAGAATAAAGTTTTTGAGACTTCACATGTTTTAAAATGTCTTTTTTATCTTCACACTTGTCTGATGGTTTCTGTATATCATTCTCGGTTAGGAAAATAATTTGCTTCCTAGTCTGAAGCCATTCTGATTGTTGATCCTTTTCTGTGCCGTGTTCTTTCTCAGTGAAAGCTTGTACAATCCTTTCTTTATCCTCCATGTTCTGAAGTTTCACAGTGATGTGCCTTGGTGTGTGTGTCTCTTTCACCCATTTTACTAGGTACTTTTTGGGCTCTTTCAATGTAGAAACTTGTATCCTTCAGTTCTGGGAGTTTTTCTTTTTTATACATTTCCCTCCATTTTCTCTGTCTCTCTTATTGGAAGTCTTGCTATTTGAATGTTGACCCTCCTGGACCGATCTCCCTTTTTTTGGTCCTATTTTCCATCTCTTTCTCCTTTTGCTCTACTTTCTAAAAACATTTTATGAAAAATTTTTAACTCTACAAAAGTAAGCAAAGTAGTGTAATGAGTCCCTGTGTGCCCATCATTTGGCTTCAATAATTATCAACCCATAGTTAATATTGTTTCATCTATACCCCTGTCCACAGCATATTGTTTTGACGTGAATCTTAGACATTTATTTCATATGTAAATATTTCAATATATATGTTTAAAACAGATGGTGTCTTATTAAAAACATAACCACAATAACTGTGCACATTAAAAAATTAACAAGAATTTGTTAACATCAAATACCCAGTCAGTTCTCAAGTTTTCAATTATCTCCATATCTTAAACTTTTTTGTTTGTTTTTATTATTACTGTTTGTTTGAATCAGTAAAGTGCACATATTATGATGGGTTGATATCTCATAAGGTTTCTTAGCTACACTGTTCAGTATGATAGCCACTAGCCACTTATGGCTATATAAATTGAAATTAATTAAAATAAAATAAAAAATTCATTTCCTCAGTTGCATCAGCCACATTTCAAATGTTCGCATGGCTGGTGGTTACTAGATTGGGCAGTGCAGAAGTAGAACATTTCCATCATTACAGAAAGTTCTGTTGGACAGTGCTGATCTATGGCCACCCTCTCTTTTTCTTTTATGTTTGGTTTTCAGCAGCTTGACTGTTATGGACCTAGGTGTTTTCATTGTATTTATCTGGCTTCGGGTTCACTGAGCTTGGATCTGTAAATTGATAGTTTCTGCCAAATTTGGGAAATTTTTTTTCCATTATTTCTTTAAATTTTTTTCTGCCTCAGCATCTCTATTCCCTCCTTTCAGACCTCCACTTACACATACGTGTAAGCACTCGATATTGTCCCTGAGATCACTAAGGGTGGTTTTTAGTTGTTATTGTTTTCTTCCTTTCTGTTCTTCAGATGGGGTGATTCCTGTTGATCTGTCTTCAAGTATACAGACTCTCCTTTTATAGGCTACAGTGTTCTGTTACATCCATTCAGTATAACTTTCATTTCAGATATTGTACTTTTCGGGACTTCCCTGGCAGTCCAGTGGTTAAGACTCTGCACTTCCACTGCAGGGGGCACAGGTTCAGGCCCTGGTCTGGGAACTAAGATCCCACAGGCCGCACGGCACGGCCAAAAAAAAAAAAAAAAAATACAAACAGCAACAGATACTGTACTTTTCAGTTCTAGGACTTCCATTTGGTTCTTTGTTAAAATTCCCCATCTGTTCACTCAGGAGTGCAACTGAAGAACCCTGTTTCACAGCCTACTCTTCCTTTATTCAACTTCCACCCTTTGGCCATCCCTTGGGCCTAAGGATATGCTTACTGACCCTCAGGAAAAGTGACCAGTAGAAGTATTTCAAGAAGGCCCTGGAAACAGTGTTAGGGCTTTTTAGCCAGGAAATTCTATGTGTTCTACCTGGGCATGTCTCTTTGGCCGTGTGGATTCTTCTATACAGGGGTTCGGAGGAGGCCAGAGGAAGATCAGAGTATGGTCCTCTAAACCATGAGGGCCAGGTTAGGAGCTCCAGTTACCCATCACCGAGGGTAGCTGGAATCCTCTATGTCAGTACTTTCATGTCTTTCTTTAGGGGCTGGCTTAATTTTTCAAAAAATTATCCTTGCCTCTCCTGTTTAGAATATAAAGAGTTTCTAGCAGCCTCCTGGGAGCTAAATTGGGAAAGAGGGCTGGAGAGTCTCAGCATTCAGTATATGCATAAATTCACTTCCTTCACCACCCCTCAGCCATGCCTGGCATCCCCTTCAAAGTGCCATCTATCTTACTATTTTATTTATTTTATTTTTTATATATTTATTTATTTTTGGCTGCATTGGGTCTTTGTTGCTGCGCACAGGCTTTCTCTAGTTGTGGCGAGCGGGGGCTACTCTTTGTTGGGGTGCACTAGCTTCTCATTGCGGTGGCTTCTCTTGTGGAGCACAGGCTCTAGGCGCACAGGCTTCAGTAGTTGTGGCACGTGGGCTCAGTAGTTGTGGCGCACGGGCTTAGTTGCTCCGTGGCATGTGGGATCTTCCCAGACCAGGGCTCAAACCTGTGTCCCCTGCGTTGGCAGGCGGATTCTTAACCACTGCACCACCAGGGAAGTCCCAAAGTGCCATCTAATTTTCTCTGAAAGAATCAATCTTTCAGTTTTATTGAGGGGCTGAGGTAGCTTAGAATGGTGGGGGGATCTAGGGCTGTAACAGTTTCTTGATCCTCTTTCTTTTAACATCCCCTCCCCCCATTTCCCCTCCATACAGTTCCAGAGGCGCTACCAGTCCTAAGCCTTTGAGAATTCTGTGGTATTTTTGCTAACACCATTTGTTTCACAGTTACTGAGATTTTGTTGCTGTTTTATTTTCTCTTCCCCATCTTTATGAATTTATACCTTTAAATTTTTTCCCTTTATTATGGCAGAATTTCTTCCAAGAGAAAGAAAATTTAAATGTGATTTTCAGTCTACTATCTTTACCTGAAAGCCTGATGGCCCCTTCATAAAAATTCTTCTTTCCTTCTATACTACTTTATGGTTAGAGGTTAACCTATGGATAAAGAATTGGTCCTTTAGTGTATATGGTTTTTATTATCTATCTTTGTATCCCCTTTATACCCCACATAAGTGTAGTTTAATAAGAGGATGGATATTAATTAGGGAAAAGCCATAATGTCTTGGTTTTTTCTTTAAATGTCTCTTCTAAAACAAGGCATTCATCTAAATACTAAATACTTCTAAATACTTCTAAAACAAGTATTCATCAACTGTGTTCATTTAACCTTTGAATGATTAGGGCAGGAAGTGCTGAGGATGCTAGCTGCAAAGGACACAGTCTTACAATCCCATTTATTCATATCTTTAAGATCTTTGTCAGCCAAAAGGGTTTTCTTGTTTGTTTTCTTTGGCTGCATCGGGTCTTAGTTGCGGCACCCGGGCGCTAGAGTGCGGGCTTAGTTGCCCCACAGCATGTGGGATCTTAGTTCCCTGACCACGGATCAAACCCGCATCCCCTGCATTGGAAGGCGGATTCTTAACCACTGGACCATCAGGGAAGTCCCCAAAAGTTTTTTGTTTTTTGTTTTTTGGGTTTTTTTGCCAGTGTATGACCCTGAGAAAAGTGTGTCCCTTGCTACTCCTATATTGCAGTGAGACAATATTCCTGTGAGACAATCAGTTGCAGATGGTGTCTGTCCCTAATATTTCATGTCTTCCATATGTCTGTTCACACTCAGAAAGCCCACAGCTGTAGCTATTGTACCAGAAAAACTGGTAAATGCTTCCAAACGGGAAGACCTTTTCAGCAGCTTCCATCAAAGGAAGCAAACCAGCTTGGCATTTACTGACTTTTCTTGACTGTTGTGCAAGCCAAACAACCTCAATATTAAAGCCTCCTTTGGTCTTCCGGGATCCACAGTTGAGGACAGTGCACTCTGATTGCTTTTATGGAACCACATGCTGCTTGAATAGACGTTGAGTCCTTGAGGTGGTGGATCTTAGGAGAACTATAAGAGATTCCCAGGTCACAGATAGATCCAATGCTGAAAATAACCCCTGTAGACAGGACAGAATCTGAAATATTCCATTAGCAGTATGTAGGTAATGGTTATGAAAGATCTTGGTTATGAAAGATGAAAATATTTTACCACCAAAGAAAAAATTGTTTTTTTCTGATTGCTGCTTCAAATTTGATATATTTTTCATGTCACATCAGGACTATAAATGTTTCTTTTAATCTCATCTGAGAAATAGGGTATCCTATATACTAGATGTTCCTTTTTCACTAGGTTGGCCTTAGTAAGAACCCTCTTTATCCTTTTTGTCTGGATAATCAAGATTCTGCTAGACAGTATCTTTTGTCTTTCTATAACCAGAACTCAACTACTGGCTTCTGGGACTCTCTTTTAGGATATGTTTGTTTTTTAATTTTTATTTATTTATTTTGGCTGCGTTGGGTCTTCGTTGCTGCACGTGGGCTTTCTCTAGTTGTGGTGAGCGGGGGCTACTCTTCGTTGTAATGCACAGGTTTCTCCTTGCGGTGGCTTCTCTTTGTTGTGGAGCGTGGGCTCTAGGCGCACGGGCTTCAGTAGTTGCGGCATGCAGACTCAGTAGTTGTGGCTTGCAGGCTCTAGAGCACAGTAGTTGCTCCTCAGCATGTGGGATCTTCCTGGACCAGGGATTGAACCTGTGTCCCCTGCGTTGGCAGGCGGATTGTTTTTCACTGCGCCAGCAGGGAAGTCCCAGGAATATGTTTAATAGCGACAGCCCTGCTTGAATAACCACACATAAGCAGTAGATAAGAATTCTGTATTCTGAGGGACTTCCCTGGTAGTCCAGTGGTTAAGACTCTGTGCTTTCACAGCAGGGGCTGCGGGTTCGAAGCCTGGTCGGGGAACTAAGGTTCCACATGCTGTGTCGCTCTGTCTCAGCAGAGGGCCACGCTGCTCCGCCTTCCCCGGGGGAATCTGCACAAACCTTGAACTTTTCCGGGGTTCAGAGTCTCCGATGTCTCTTCTTCCCCGCCGCCCCCGCCCTGCCCCCGGATGCCCGATGTCTCGGTGCAGCCGGGCATCTGCTCCCTCTCTGGCTCGCGCTCTCTCGGAGTCAGTTTGGGTGAGCGGAGCACCGCGCCTGCCTGGGCTGCAGGCGGCAAGTCCCCGGCGCCACGCCAGGGGCCGGGGCACCGCGCGCCCGCGCAGCCCGCGGTCGGGGAGGCGGAAGCTGGTGCCTACGGGGCCGAGTGGAGAGGAGGTGCCAGCAGTGCAGCCGGCTCCCCATGGACGAGTGTGAGGGGAGAAGAAGAATCAAGGAGCAAAAAGGAAGAGGAGGTGTGGGGAGCCACAGTTGAACGGAGCCGCCACCGCCGCTGCCTCCTCGACTATCACGCCGGCTGCTCCGCCGTAAATGACGGCGGAGAGAAACACACACACACTCGCTCGCCCGCCCTCCTTCCTCGTCCGTCCGGGATTCAGCGCCCACCCCGGCAGTAGCGGGCGCGGAGCCTGGCGGGCTCGCTCCCTTCCCCGCCCCTCCCCGATTCCCCGTGGTCACGTGGCCCCGGAGCGCGCGGCCCACGATTCGCGCGCCACGGAGACGCCCCCCAACTCCTGCCTCGCGCCCCAGCTTCCCCTCCCCTGTCCACGTGTCCATTACGCATCCCCAGCCTGGGAGCGCGCGCGTCTCCTTAATGAGACTTGGGCAAGGGCCGACCTCACGATTCCGCTAACCCCTGTTTCATGTTTTATTTTTCCTCCCCAGAGCAGGCTAGCGCTGGGGCCCCAGTGGGGCCGGCCGGCTGCGGCGGCCACATTCCCTCCCCGACCCCGGAAGACGCCACCGCAGCCACTGTTGTCCCTTTTCAAAGGATGCTCTCTCCTCGCTGGTGGCCAGAGGTGTTTTACAGCCTCTCGGACAGAGGCGCGCATAGAGGGTACCCTATCCCCACCCCAGAGTGTGCGTGGGGCTCTTCGGAGCCCTGGGTGGGAATCAGCCGAGCTGTCGCGCCCAGCCCCTCTCGGGCCGCGCCGGAGCTCGCCGGCTCAGCTCCGTTTGGGGATGGGTCCGGGACGCACGCAGCTCCTGGAAAATCTGTCCGCTGCTGGGGGTGGAGGGACACGAAGAGGAAGGGACATGCCTTCCTACAAGTTGTTTTGCCAGCCTTTAAAGGGACATGGGGGTGGGGGTGGGGAACCGTCCTCTTGCACACTCACCCAGGCACCTGCCGAGGGGCAGGGGTGGGGGGTGGCGTTCTTTCCCACCGTCAGGCCCGTTCCATTCGAGCGCAACCCAGATCAGACCAGACGAGTCAACCGTCCACTGTCAGCCAGGCATTGGATCAATAGAAATGATTTTATAGCATCATTGGGTATCACGCCCCAACCCCCAAGGACCGGCTCTCAATCCCACTCTACTCTGGAGGAAGAGGGTCTTCAATCCTATGGACATAGCTCGTATGCCGGGGGTGTGTGTGTGGATCTTCAGGGTCACCCCCCCCCGCCCCCCATATCTCTTCACTCAACCAGAGTGTGGGAAGAGGTAGGTCAGAGCAAGGCCAGCTGGGGCGCTTCGTCTCTGTCCCTCATCTACCTGTCTCAGTGCTAGAACTCTCGACACTGAGTTTCCTTTTCATCTAGAAAAGTGACATTTTCTTTTTGGAAAATGGGCTTGGAGCCTTCCCGGAAGCCTCCCTCCTCCCCGGCTGCTGGCTCTTGCCGCCTCAGCTTGGCACGGGGGCTTGCGGAGAGCGGCTCTCGTCCCTCCCCATAGCCCACGTCTGTCTGGAGCTCGGAGGTGCAGTGTGGGGAGGGCTGGCCGGGCTTTTGGCGGCCCTGGAGATGGAAGGTGCTGGAGTCGTCAAGGAAGATGATTCTCATTAGGCCCCTAATGCCTGATGGCAACTAGCGTCACCCAAGGGCTTATTCACCATCCCACTGAGAGGCGAGCCAGCCTCTGTGTGGGAGAAAGGGGGAAAGAAACCACCTCCTGAGACTGGCCTGGGGTGGGGGTGGGGGTCCAGGAGGAGGAGGACGAAAGCAGGGAGGTCTCCTACCTCTGCCCACCTCCCCACAAGGAAGGGGCACGGGGCTTGTAAAGAGTAAGTCCAGAGGACAGACACAAGTTTGCTTTTCTGAGTTGAGGACCCACTGCTCCGGTGATGTGGGTCAGCGATTTCAGTCCACTCTCCCAGCTTCCTCTGCAGACTGGGCACAGTGTTCCGGTTCTTCTCTCTAGCCCTGCTCCCGTAACCCAGAGCCCTTAGATAATAGGAATCCAATTTCCCTCTGCCCACTCAGTTTCCCCTTCCTCCCTCCCTCTCTTCCCTCTCCCTCCCTTTCACAATATGATGAATATTTCTGGTACCACAGCCACTGCTCACAACGGTGAGCAAGACGGACGTAGCCTGTCCTCGTGGAACTTCCATTCTAGAGGGGAAGACAGACACTAAGCTTGTGACTGATTACAAGCTGTGATAAGTATGTGGCATAAAAATGCAAGCATTTTTGCTCATCTTATGGAGAAGACTGAGACCCAGAGTCAGGAAGGGTTGGGGGTCGGGGGCAGCCTGCTATCATTAGGTAATATGTAATTTCAGCCTCAGATTCTTCTGGTACCTTCTATGTGGATCCACCTTCATGGACCCTAGAACAACCCCAGCCTTCTGCCAGGCAGCCGGGCAGAAGTTGGGCCCATCAGGGACCCACACAAAAACTGCCTGACCTGCCACGACGGTGGACCTGGTGACATCTGCCCCTGTTTTTCAGGACCCCTGCCCACAGAAGAAGATAGGACAGGTCAATGTGGGCCTTCACTAAGGGGAGCTCACTGTTTGTGTGTGGGGGGGGGTGCACAGTCGCACCTTGGACAGCAGGATGAGGAGCTGCTTCTGGCAAAGGGACTTGGTGCTGCGGGGACACACGCGCCGCTGCGCCGACATGGGCCAGCTGTCCCCGGGCTCGTGGACCTCCCGCTTCTGCCGGATCAGGCTGCTGGCCAGTGCCGCCATGGCGCCCCGGGAGGAGACACCCCCAAACCGGCAGGCTCCCGGAGCGCGCTGGGCCACCCGGAGAAGCCCGCTAGCTCACCAGGACATGCTCTTGACTCTCCAGTCCGACTCGCCGCCTCACCCACGGGATCTGAGGATAAGCCCTAGACGACCCCCACCCCAGGCACCAGCTCCCACCCTTGGGCCTCGTGCTAGCTTCGCCAGACCCAGCAGCCTATGTACCTCTCAGTTGACCCCACCCTCGACCTTTGCCCCCCACAGAAAACTCCCCCTTCTCTGATCTCCAGTGTCCCTGTCCCCCACTAACACTATCCCAAAGCCAAGACCCTCAAATTTTCCAGGATGTGGTTCCAATATCCCCAGGCACCTTTCCACCCTATTTCCGGGCCCTGCACTCCTGCCAAAGCCACTCTTGTAATTTTAAGGGTGTGGGTCCTTAGCTTTGGGGATATTAGCTCACCCCACCCCTGCTGGGGTGCTGCCAGTGTCTAGGGAGAACCCAACCTTGGTGTCTTTTCCTTTGCCACCCACTAAGTGAAGGATCCCCCACTTTTTTTCACTGAAATCCCAAAACAATGTATGCCTTGGAATATCCAGACTGTCGCCAATCAGCAAGAAGAGGTTCCCAGACCCTGTCTCTGGACGATACCGCTTTTTACCAAGTCACCGCCGTTTCTAGTGGCACAGCGTTCCAGCTGCTGAGCCCCTTTCCTCACCTTGTTACCATCCACTCCTTTTGAAGTAACCTCCAAATCCGCCCTTCCTAGTGGTTACACCAGGTGGTTGTCTGGAGGGTCCTGTGTCACCTCGGAATAAGGAGCATAAGTTTTTGGCTCTTTTGTTTTTTTCTGGCAGCCCCTAATTTCCTCGGAGACAGCTGGTGCTGTTTAGATCCCACGCCCTCCAATCCAACCAGACCCCGAGAGAGGAGTGCACCCACGTTGTCACGGGTACCCAAATGTGAACAGACCCGCTATAAGTCAGAGCGCATCAGAGCTTTCTGCGACAGGGCTTCCTTGTCCTCCCCGGGACTGCCTATAGCGCCCCCCCTTCCTTCCCCGACACCTCTCAACCTGTCCTGTCTTGTCGATCCGGGGACGGCTGGCGCTGGCACCGGTTCCAGGCTCCTCCCTCCCTGTACCCCGCAAGCGGAGCTTCCACCCCACGCCCGTCTAGGCGTCCCGGACCCCAGGAAGAAGTGAGGGTGTCTCCGCAGAGCGCCCTGGTCTGGCGAATTGAGCGCTGGGCCTGGCGGCTGGACCAAGCGGAGCGGCGGCAGCGGTAGCGGCTGTGGGAAGCTGAGGCGGCGGCGGCGACAGCAGGTCACCCTCCTCCGAAAGCCGGCCCGGGGGTGGGGCAGGGGGCGGAGACGCCGGCAAAGAGCAAGAGGTAAAGCTAGGCGGGCGGAACCCCGGGGTTCCTTGGAGGCAGGGAGTGGCGACAGTCTTAGAGACAGGCGGAGCCGAGGCAAGGCCGCATGTCTCGCATGTCTCGGGGTTCAGAGGAGGAGGGACAAGGAGGCGACTCCACTGAATGGAACTCTGGATGGGGGGAGAGGTTGGGCTTAGATAGATGGAATGGCGGATGCCCCAAGAATGGAGAAAGGGACCCTACTGCCCGGGATGGAGGACAGAACTGGATGAGGAAGGTGGGGGGAATAACTGAAGAGATAGCGGTGGTGGTGAGGTCTAGCCTGGGGTGAAATCCGGCCTCCTTAATGTCTCTGCTTTTGTGTGAGACAAATTGGTCAGTCCCTGGTCTCCATACCTTTCTCCTTTACACGTTTTTTCAGCAAATATATTACGCCCATCCCTATTGACTCCTAAGAGAAAAGACCATAAGAACTAGCGGGAGGTGGATGCCAGGGGCTGCACCGGAGTGGGCGGGGTGCTGGCCACAGATTTGGCCAGAATGGAACGACCTGTGCCAGGGATGGGGCGGGAGGAGGGTGGGAGGAAGCGGAGGAACCGGCGAGGAGGCCTTCTAGAACGGGCTCTTCAGGCCCAAAGGGCTCAGCCTGTCTCCCAGGTGAGGGGAGAGCAGTCCCCTCCACATCCCGCTGGCCAGCAGAAGCACATTCCAGGTTAGTAGGAACAGCGTCTTTAATGGGCCCCGCCTCCCACGCCGGCTAAGCCTCCCCCCTTGCGTGCAGCCTTGGCCTCTTCCACAGCGGCCCGCAGGGCGCGGGCAGGGTCCCTGCGAAGCAGGGCCAACGCCCCGAGCAGCGAAGCGGCCCCGTCCCCCGCACGGAGCTTTTGGCCACTCAGAAAATAGTGGGGCAGCGTCCCGGCCTCGAGCACCCGGCCCAGTTCATCCAGCAGCCCGAGGCAGCAGGCGCCCGCATTCTCGGGTCGCGCCAAATAGAGCGCAGGCAGCCGCTCACACGCCCAGTAGAGCAACGTCCGCAGGAGGTAGGGCGCCGCGACCGTAGTCCCGGCCACCAGAGGGCGCAGCAGCGCCTGAGCCGCCGCGTGCGCTTGCAGCAGGGAAACGGGTATGCGCGTCTTGAGCGCCAGCTCTTGGCGGGCGAAGCAGAGCTGCGAGCCGGAGGCGTCCGGCCGCTCTGTGCCGCCGCCGCCGGGCACCAGGTAGAAGGAAGACGACTCCGAGGCCAGCGGGCCGGCCCACGAGTGGCTCCCAGGCTCCTGGGGCCAGCCGGCCACGGACACCACGGGGATCAAGTCGAAAAGCAGGAGGCGGCGCGGGGTCCCGGGCGTAGCCAGGAGGATAGGGGTGACCCCCGCGTGGCGGGCTGCCTGGACCAAGCGCGGGGCACCCGGAACCGGAAACAGGGACTCAGCGACCGCAGCCAGCGAAGCAAAGAACCAGGCAGCCACCTGGGCGGGGCACAATGTGGGCCATGCCTCCGGAGCCTCCAACGGCTGTGGCACTGGGCTAACGTCGGTTGCTTTGGTGACGTCACCATTCGTTTTTTTCAGTGGTGAGGGAAAGTCAACATCGGTTACGTCTTGTTGAGGCAACTCTGGCACTGAAACATTACTAGGTGAGTTTTCCAAAGACTCGTGTGCCTCAGGCTCAGTGACGTGTGGCTGGTCCACGGAGATTTGCGGATCCTTGGGAGTTTCTTTGTTTTGGGCTGGGTGGATCGAATCACGTCCTCCTGGGACTGAGGGTCCTAGGCAATCCTGCCATGCCTCCCGGACCGAGGTTCCGCGTACCTGATCTGGAAGGAAGAGCCATGTGTAACAGGATCCCACGTCCGGTTGCAGCTCCTGCCCAGTGCCATCTAGCGAAAGCACGGGCACCAGGAGTGTGAAGCCCGCGTCGTAGTGAGGTCCCCGAGCGTAGGGCCCTAGAGGCGCAGGTCCCAGATCCAGGGAGCCCTCGCGAATCCCGCAACGAAGCAGCAGGAGCTCTGCCTGAGGAGGAAAGCGAGGGTCCCGGCGGTGAACGAGACCTAAGGAAACAGAAGGGATCGTAAAGTCGTGATCCAGAGCCGGGGCGGGGTGAGGCGTAGCTGAGAGCTGCAAGTTCCCAAAGGCTGGCAGGGTTACTTACCTAGCAAAGAGAAAACAAAGTCCTTGCCCTGGAGGAGATCTGGTCCTGGCTTGGGAATTTCACTCCAGCTCGCCTGCACACCCAGCTCCTGGATCAGCTGGGTTAGTTCTTGCAGCTGCGCCCCAGAGCAGAAGTCCATGTCCGTGAGCGGCCGGGCTGGGGCTGGGGGCAGTGGGCCCCACCAGGGAGCACTCCTCCAGACCGCGGAAGCCATATGGCTCTATCGTTTGGGGGCTAGGAAATACACAGACGGGAGGAAGCCCAGACGGGCCGTTCCTTTTGCTGCGGAAAACTGGCCCCCGTTCTTTTCTCTTCCAGAGGCCAAGAGGGTTCCCAAGACAGAGTCCACCAATGGGTCTGCAGACGAAGGGCCCTAAATTTAGTCTTGAAAGAGAACAAATAAATACCTCCTCCGTCCTTGCCCTTTTCTCATATGCTGGTCCCCGCCCCCATGGAACGGTTCACCTGTCTCAGCAGGTAGAAAGTAGCTGTTTGGCCCCTCCTAAGGAATGCAATAGCCTCCTTCGCTGCCCCTTGACTACGTCCCCTTACCTCTTTTTCAGAAGAGGCTAGTGGTTTGCGGCTTCCCTCTTAGGGTTAGCTACAAAGGCTGGGAAGAGAATGGATAGGAAGATTCAACAGGTAACTTCTTCCTGCTGCCTGCAAGGCCACGCCCCTAAATTATAACCACGCTCCTTTCTGGAGACTGTCGGGATGGTTCCGGACCAGCCCGGCCTCCAGTCAGAGTTCAGTCACTCCTTTCTCTCTGCAGAGATCTCACGGCTGTCCTGGGAGTTGTAGTTTGTCTTCAAAGCTACCAGGGCGTTAGGGCCACGCCCCCACATCCTTTCCTGTTCCGTTGCAGTAGTGCCTGATGGAAGTTGTAGTTTCTGTGGAGATAAGCTATTCTGTGTCTTTATGGTAAACTATTCTGTGTCTTTATGATAAACTATTCTGTGTCTTTACAAGACCAGGTGAACCACACAAACACTCCTTGGGGTTAGAACAGAGGCCTAATAGGATGGATCTGAATAGCAAACAATAATGAGGGACATACACTAGGGCATGTGGAGAAATATGGGACTCTACATCTCACTTGGGGGTAGAGGAGCCCTGGTCATTTAAATCTAGAAGGGTTCTTGCATGCAATTATAACTTCATTTTAGAGATGAGACTGCAAGCCTAGAAAGGTTGCACATGACTTGTCCAAGGTCAGAGCTGAGCCAGAGAGGTGTTGGAAATGGGCTCTCCAGCTGGGACGTATCTCCTTGGAATCGGTGGTGGTAACATTAGACAAAAACACACCGGTAGTGTGCATGTAGTGACCCAGGGATGGACATCTGACTCAGGGAAGGGACATATTAGTGTTGCCCACCTCAGACACACAAGTGGTGGCAGGGAAAACGCTTTGGAATCTCGCAGCTTATGTGTGTATACAGAAGAGTTATCAGGACTGAAAATCAAGTCCAGAGGAAACTCCAGCTGGGCTAGCGCAGGGCAATGAAAAATTATCAGGGGAAGGAAATGGCTTTCAGCGACCAGTGCTATCATGGACACAGCTTAAGTCCAGGATGAAACTAGGAGCCAGAATAATAGGACAGAAAGATAGGACACCAGAGACACGCTCACAGATTAGACCAATGCATACTGGACCAGGATTTCTAACATTCCTTTTTCCCAGGGGTCTGTCTCCACAGTGAACTAGGCCTAAGTCCATGGGCAAGAAAATTAAGTGGAGACACCTCGAAAAATTTAGAGGCCTATGAAGGAGGGGACCCTCAGAATCCAGGGCTCAATTTGGGGAGCCTAAAACACAAGGATTCCTAGTCACTGACAAAGAGAGGTCTTCTCCTTCAGTAACCAAGAGCCCCAAACACAGCCCAGAACGGGGGAGGCAAGTTTCCATACATCTGGTCGTGACCCAAGAGACCAGATGAGGAAAACTGAAGCCTGGGCTCTTTCTCACAGTCTGGGGAAATCAGGCATTGGCTGTCCATCCCCACATCTTACCTCCTCCCCAGAGGGTGGCTTCTGAGCCACCCTAAAAAGAGCTAAGTTCTCTGGTCTCTGGGGGAGCTTTAAGATGCTGTGGGTGGGTGACAGGGAAAGGAAAATTGCTCTAAACTCTAAAGCACTGCTCTCCAATAGCATTTTCCATGACAATGCAAATGTTCTAAATCTGTGCCGTCCAATGCAGTAGCCGCTAGCTCCATGTGCCTACTGACACTTAGAAAGTCGTGGCACTGAGGAAAAGAATTTTTTTTTTTTTTGGCCAAGCCATGAAGCTTCCGGGGTCTGAGTTCCCCGACCAGGGTTTGAACCCCAGCCACAGCAGTGAAAGCGCCAAGTCCCAACAACTGGACCACCACGGAACAGAATTGGATGCCAGAGAAATTATGTTCCCTGAGGAAGAGAAATTTTTAACATTTTAACTTAATTTTAAAAACAATTAATTTTCCTTAATTTTTAATAATTTACATTCTAATAGGCATTTGGCTAGTGGCTACTGTAATTCACAATGCAGCTCTAGGGCCTTGTGGCTACCGCTCCCGGGGTGGCTGGCCCGGACCCAGACTCCGACGCGGGCCCAGTTGCCCTCTTTTCGGCCCGCGAGCCCCTCGACCTGAACCTGTCCTCCCCCACCGGCGCCCAGCCCCGGCGCCGCCACCGGTGTGTCCCTCCACAGCTCCCTCCGACAAGAGCCCCACCACCACCACGCCCCTCTGGCGTGTCACCGCGGCCGGGTGCGGGAGCGGGATCGAGGGCAGGGGCCGCTTCCCCGGGCCTGCCGGCCACCAGGGGCGGGGTCCTGAGCTCGGCGGGGGGTGTGGGGGCAAGGGTGGCCTTGCCGGGGCTGAGGGGCCGTGGCGACTCAATGGTGGCTCCCGGTGGCTTCGGGCCGGCTGCTGTCGGGCAGGAGGGCCGGCCCGGGCTGCGGCCGGGCTGCGCCTAGCGCCGCGTGGGCGGGCAGGGCCGATGCCCAAGGGACCGTGGGCCCCGGGCCCTGAAGCCTCCGGGGCCACGTCCCTGTGAGCGACGTGCGGGATCTTGGGCGGGGCGCCAAGCGCCGAAGGGTTTGCTGGGTCAGGGCCGCCCTGGGCTGGGAGGTGGTCGCCAAACCCTCCGCCGCCGCCCGATACCCGAGACCTCCGTTTCCCCTGCCTGGGCGGGCGAGGGGGCCCTGCCGGGGCGGGCTGGCCGCCAGGCTGGCGTTAAGGCGCCAGCGCCAGCGAAACTGGGCCTCAAGAGGCCGCCCGCGGCCCCCCGCCCCCGTCTACGGCCATACCACCCTGAACGCGCCCGATCTCGTCTGATCTCGGAAGCTAAGCAGGGTCGGGCCTGGTTAGTACTTGGATGGGAGACCGCCTGGGAATACCGGGTGCTGTAGGCTTTTTGCCTCCCGCTCCGCCCGCCTTCTCCTTTACTCGCCCGCGGCGGGGGCCGCCGGCTCCGCCCCCGCCGGGCCCCGCTGCAGGCCCCACCTCCTCAGGCCCCTCCCACCACGGCGCGCGCCGGCGGGGGCGCTCCCCGCCGGCCCGGCCGGCCAGGCGGCCAGAAGGCGGCCCTGGAAGGCAGCCGCACCCCAGACGCTCCCGGGGTGGCTGGCCCGGACCCAGACTCCGCCGCGGGCCCAGTGGCCGTCCTTTCGGCCCGCGAGCCCCTCGACCTGCACCTGGCCGCCCCCACCGGCGCCCAGCCCCGGCGCCGCCACCTGTGTGCCGGTGTGTCCCTCCACAGCTCCCTCCGACAAAAGCCCCGCCCCACCACCACCCCGCCCCTCTGGCGTGTCACCGCGGTTGGGTTCGGGAGCGGGATCGAGGGCAGGGGCCGCTTCCCCGGGCCTGCCGGCCACCAGGGGCGGGGTCCTGAGCTCGGCGGGGGTGTGGGGGCAAGGGTGGCCTTGCCGGGGCTGAGGGGCCGTGGCGACTCAATGGTGGCTCCCGGTGGCTTCGGGCCGGCTGCTGTCGGGCAGGAGGGCCGGCCCGGGCTGCGGCCGGGCTGCGCCTAGCGCCGCGTGGGCGGGCAGGGCCGATGCCCAAGGGACCGTGGGCCCCGGGCCCTGAAGCCTCCGGGGCCACGTCCCTGTGAGCGACGTGCGGGATCTTGGGCGGGGCGCCAAGCGCCGAAGGGTTTGCTGGGTCAGGGCCGCCCTGGGCTGGGAGGTGGTCGCCAAACCCTCCGCCGCCGCCCGATACCCGAGACCTCCGTT
This sequence comes from Pseudorca crassidens, assembly GCF_039906515.1. Taxonomy (NCBI): domain Eukaryota; kingdom Metazoa; phylum Chordata; class Mammalia; order Artiodactyla; family Delphinidae; genus Pseudorca; species Pseudorca crassidens. The sequence continues at coordinate 23,599,857 of NC_090314.1, forward strand.
TCCCCTGCCTGGGCGGGCGAGGGGGCCCTGCCGGGGCGGGCTGGCCGCCAGGCTGGCGTTAAGGCGCCAACGCCAGCGAAACTGGGCCTCAAGAGGCCGCCCGCGGCCCCCCGCCCCCGTCTACGGCCATACCACCCTGAACGCGCCCGATCTCGTCTGATCTCGGAAGCTAAGCAGGGTCGGGCCTGGTTAGTACTTGGATGGGAGACCGCCTGGGAATACCGGGTGCTGTAGGCTTTTTGCCTCCCGCTCCGCCCGCCTTCTCCTTTACTCGCCCGCGGCGGGGGGGCCGCCGGCTCCGCCCCCGCCGAGCCCCGCTGCAGGCAGTAGGCAAGGTGGTTTACCTGCCCGAGCAGGAAGCTTGGGCGATGGCAGAAGTGGGAAGAAACTCTTGAGCACAGGTTCTTGGGATCCACGGAGCAGCGCATGCACATGCGATGGGTGCCTACACAGCTGGCTTGCTTGTCTGTGGGGAAAGGCGAGATGGGTCAGGGCCTGGGTTCCTGAGGGGCTGAGAATCAAGGCAGGGATAGAAGAAAGGGGACAGGCCCACATCCCCTGAACCCACGCCGGCGCCCACTCACCTTTGTGGAAAATACGATTGAAAAGTGCCCTCAAGAATCTCTTCAGATGCCTCCAGAGTTGAGGGAAGAAGGGGAGGGGGGAGGCCGGGAGCAGGGTGAGCCCTGAAATCCAACCCTTGTCCGGTCACACCCCAGCAGCCCTCCCACCTCAGCCCCTTCAAGACCCCAGGGCTCCCCCAACCGCGCTGCACAGATCCTGCCCTGACCATAGTCACCATGTTGATCCCCACGTTGAGCAAGATGAAGCTGACCGGGATCAGAAGAATTGAGTATCCTTGCTCCTGGCATTTCCTGGGGATGGGGCCAGTGAACGGCTCGGCTCGGTAGTAGTTTCGCTCACCCATGGCCGTTGGTCCCAGGACTGCCTGGGCCCTCTGCCCTCCAGTTTTAACTGGGAGCCAGACTGGGTCATAATGGGGCAGGTGGTGAGGTCACAGTGAGGGAGGGGGATGAAAAGGAGGGCCCAGAGTGGCATTCCCTGGTAACCAGGGTCAGGTAAGCTGAGCCTGGACAGTCAAACAGGGCCCGGTGGCCGGCATACATCCCCTCGAGCGGTCATTCATTCGCTCACCGCCCGCTGACTCACTTGTTCAAATGACACATTGCGTCTCTTGGCCCCTCTTGAGACTAGGAAGACCTTGGCCTCAGAGGCCTGCTGAAGGCCTGGCTGGAGTCCAGAGCCTCAGCCTTCTTCATGCCCTTCACTGGGCCTGGAGCTGGACCTGCCCAGATGTGGAACCTCCCAGTTTGGAAGCAACTTCTTGTATGAGGCTCTCTGTGGACAGGGACAGCTGAGACACAGAGGAGGTGCCCAGAGACCAGGGGTTTGGAGTCTGCAGCTGCAGATGTACTTAGTGCATGGTATAGGACCAGGAGGGGCCTGCTGGCACAACTGTGGCCACTAAACCAAAGGGACCCTCAGGCCAAGAAGGGGACACTGGCTTCTTATTGCAGGAAGCCAAGCGCAGGGACCCAGGCTGGCAGAAGGAGTGGCGCTTCCAAGCCACAGACCACCAATGTTTCCTGGACTCTGGCGCTCTTTATTCCTCTCTCCATGCCCTGCCGCCCCCTGCCCCTGCCCCCATTTGCTGCTGGTAAGTTCATTTTCCCAGTCTGGCTCCCGTGCAGAGAGGGCCTGGAGGCCGAGGTGGAAGGTAGCAGCGAGTTGGCCCACGCTTGGCCCTCCTGCGGTTGCCGCTTCAGCACCAGACTGTCATACACCTGGTAGTTGGCATTGCCTCCCGGGTTCCGGCTGAGTGGCATGAAGGTGGGCGGGGGTGGAGGGTGCTCGGTAGCCTGGACGTCGGGCAGGAGGTCAGAGGGGCGGAGGAGCAGCGCTGAGCTGGGAGCCGGGGCCCGCTGGTCCGAGGCCTCGGCCAGTACCGTGAGGGAGGCGGAGGTGGCCACAGGGCGCCGCAAGGGCAGGATCTCAGCCCATTCGGCCGCCGGGTGCCGCACCCCGTGGGGATCGCGGGAGTAATCCAAGTGTCCCGCGGAGGGATGCAGGCTGCGGTTGGACTCGCTGTGAGCACAGCTGGGGAGGCTACGTCTGTGGGCCGGTGGGGTGTCACGCTACCAGGCGTCGGGCCGGTAGACCCGAGGCACCAGAGCGGATGGAGGCTCAGAGCCCTCCAGACCCAGACTCCGCCGCGGGCCCAGTTGCCGTCCTTTCGGCCCGCGAGCCCCTCGACCTGCACCTGGCCGCCCCCACCGGCGCCCAGCCCCGGCGCCGCCACCTGTGTGCCGGTGTGTCCCTCCACAGCTCCCTCCGACAAAAGCCCCGCCCCACCACCACCCCGCCCCTCTGGCGTGTCACCGCGGTTGGGTGCGGGAGCGGGATCGAGGGCAGGGGCCGCTTCCCCGGGCCTGCCGGCCACCAGGGGCGGGGTCCTGAGCTCGGCGGGGGGTGTGGGGGCAAGGGTGGCCTTGCCGGGGCTGAGGGGCCGTGGCGACTCAATGGTGGCTCCCGGTGGCTTCGGGCCGGCTGCTGTCGGGCAGGAGGGCCGGCCCGGGCTGCGGCCGGGCTGCGCCTAGCGCCGCGTGGGCGGGCAGGGCCGATGCCCAAGGGACCGCGGGCCCCGGGCCCTGAAGCCTCCGGGGCCACGTCCCTGTGAGCGACGTGCGGGATCTTGGGCGGGGCGCCAAGCGCCGAAGGGTTTGCTGGGTCAGGGCCGCCCTGGGCTGGGAGGTGGTCGCCAAACCCTCCGCCGCCGCCCGATACCCGAGACCTCCGTTCCCCCTGCCTGGGCGGGCGAGGGGGCCCTGCCGGGGCGGGCCGGCCGCAAGGCTGGCGTTAAGGCGCCAGCGCCAGCGAAACTGGGCCTCAAGAGGCCGCCCGCGGCCCCCCGCCCCCGTCTACGGCCATACCACCCTGAACGCGCCCGATCTCGTCTGATCTCGGAAGCTAAGCAGGGTCGGGCCTGGTTAGTACTTGGATGGGAGACCGCCTGGGAATACCGGGTGCTGTAGGCTTTTTGCCTCCCGCTCCGCCCGCCTTCTCCTTTACTCGCCCGCGGCGGGGGCCGCCGGCTCCGCCCCCGCCGGGCCCCGCTGCAGGCCCCACCTCCTCAGGCCCCTCCCACCACGGCGCGCGCCGGCGGGGGCGCTCCCCGCCGGCCCGGCCGGCCAGGCGGCCAGAAGGCGGCCCTGGAAGGCAGCCGCACCCCAGACGCTCCCGGGGTGGCTGGCCCGGACCCAGACTCCGCCGCGGGCCCAGTGGCCGTCCTTTCGGCCCGCGAGCCCCTCGACCTGCACCTGGCCGCCCCCACCGGCGCCCAGCCCCGGCGCCGCCACCTGTGTGCCGGTGTGTCCCTCCACAGCTCCCTCCGACAAAAGCCCCGCCCCACCACCACCCCGCCCCTCTGGCGTGTCACCGCGGTTGGGTTCGGGAGCGGGATCGAGGGCAGGGGCCGCTTCCCCGGGCCTGCCGGCCACCAGGGGCGGGGTCCTGAGCTCGGCGGGGGTGTGGGGGCAAGGGTGGCCTTGCCGGGGCTGAGGGGCCGTGGCGACTCAATGGTGGCTCCCGGTGGCTTCGGGCCGGCTGCTGTCGGGCAGGAGGGCCGGCCCGGGCTGCGGCCGGGCTGCGCCTAGCGCCGCGTGGGCGGGCAGGGCCGATGCCCAAGGGACCGTGGGCCCCGGGCCCTGAAGCCTCCGGGGCCACGTCCCTGTGAGCGACGTGCGGGATCTTGGGCGGGGCGCCAAGCGCCGAAGGGTTTGCTGGGTCAGGGCCGCCCTGGGCTGGGAGGTGGTCGCCAAACCCTCCGCCGCCGCCCGATACCCGAGACCTCCGTTTCCCCTGCCTGGGCGGGCGAGGGGGCCCTGCCGGGGCGGGCTGGCCGCCAGGCTGGCGTTAAGGCGCCAACGCCAGCGAAACTGGGCCTCAAGAGGCCGCCCGCGGCCCCCCGCCCCCGTCTACGGCCATACCACCCTGAACGCGCCCGATCTCGTCTGATCTCGGAAGCTAAGCAGGGTCGGGCCTGGTTAGTACTTGGATGGGAGACCGCCTGGGAATACCGGGTGCTGTAGGCTTTTTGCCTCCCGCTCCGCCCGCCTTCTCCTTTACTCGCCCGCGGCGGGGGGGCCGCCGGCTCCGCCCCCGCCGAGCCCCGCTGCAGGCAGTAGGCAAGGTGGTTTACCTGCCCGAGCAGGAAGCTTGGGCGATGGCAGAAGTGGGAAGAAACTCTTGAGCACAGGTTCTTGGGATCCACGGAGCAGCGCATGCACATGCGATGGGTGCCTACACAGCTGGCTTGCTTGTCTGTGGGGAAAGGCGAGATGGGTCAGGGCCTGGGTTCCTGAGGGGCTGAGAATCAAGGCAGGGATAGAAGAAAGGGGACAGGCCCACATCCCCTGAACCCACGCCGGCGCCCACTCACCTTTGTGGAAAATACGATTGAAAAGTGCCCTCAAGAATCTCTTCAGATGCCTCCAGAGTTGAGGGAAGAAGGGGAGGGGGGAGGCCGGGAGCAGGGTGAGCCCTGAAATCCAACCCTTGTCCGGTCACACCCCAGCAGCCCTCCCACCTCAGCCCCTTCAAGACCCCAGGGCTCCCCCAACCGCGCTGCACAGATCCTGCCCTGACCATAGTCACCATGTTGATCCCCACGTTGAGCAAGATGAAGCTGACCGGGATCAGAAGAATTGAGTATCCTTGCTCCTGGCATTTCCTGGGGATGGGGCCAGTGAACGGCTCGGCTCGGTAGTAGTTTCGCTCACCCATGGCCGTTGGTCCCAGGACTGCCTGGGCCCTCTGCCCTCCAGTTTTAACTGGGAGCCAGACTGGGTCATAATGGGGCAGGTGGTGAGGTCACAGTGAGGGAGGGGGATGAAAAGGAGGGCCCAGAGTGGCATTCCCTGGTAACCAGGGTCAGGTAAGCTGAGCCTGGACAGTCAAACAGGGCCCGGTGGCCGGCATACATCCCCTCGAGCGGTCATTCATTCGCTCACCGCCCGCTGACTCACTTGTTCAAATGACACATTGCGTCTCTTGGCCCCTCTTGAGACTAGGAAGACCTTGGCCTCAGAGGCCTGCTGAAGGCCTGGCTGGAGTCCAGAGCCTCAGCCTTCTTCATGCCCTTCACTGGGCCTGGAGCTGGACCTGCCCAGATGTGGAACCTCCCAGTTTGGAAGCAACTTCTTGTATGAGGCTCTCTGTGGACAGGGACAGCTGAGACACAGAGGAGGTGCCCAGAGACCAGGGGTTTGGAGTCTGCAGCTGCAGATGTACTTAGTGCATGGTATAGGACCAGGAGGGGCCTGCTGGCAGAGCTGTGGCCACTAAACCAAAGGGACCCTCAGGCCAAGAAGGGGACACTGGCTTCTTATTGCAGGAAGCCAAGCGCAGGGACCCAGGCTGGCAGAAGGAGTGGCGCTTCCAAGCCACAGACCACCAATGTTTCCTGGACTCTGGCGCTCTTTATTCCTCTCTCCATGCCCTGCCGCCCCCTGCCCCTGCCCCCATTTGCTGCTGGTAAGTTCATTTTCCCAGTCTGGCTCCCGTGCAGAGAGGGCCTGGAGGCCGAGGTGGAAGGTAGCAGCGAGTTGGCCCACGCTTGGCCCTCCTGCGGTTGCCGCTTCAGCACCAGACTGTCATACACCTGGTAGTTGGCATTGCCTCCCGGGTTCCGGCTGAGTGGCATGAAGGTGGGCGGGGGTGGAGGGTGCTCGGTAGCCTGGACGTCGGGCAGGAGGTGAGAGGGGCGGAGGAGCAGCGCTGAGCTGGGAGCCGGGGCCCGCTGGTCCGAGGCCTCGGCCAGTACCGTGAGGGAGGCGGAGGTGGCCACAGGGCGCCGCCGCAAGGGCAGGATCTCAGCCCATTCGGCCGCCGGGTGCCGCACCTCGTGGGGATCGCGGGAGTAATCCAAGTGTCCCGCGGAGGGATGCAGGCTGCGGTTGGACTCGCTGTGAGCACAGCTGGGGAGGCTACGTCTGTGGGCCGGTGGGGTGTCACGCTACCAGGCGTCGGGCCGGTAGACCCGAGGCACCAGAGCGGATGGAGGCTCAGAGCCCTCCAGACCCAGACTCCGCCGCGGGCCCAGTTGCCGTCCTTTCGGCCCGCGAGCCCCTCGACCTGCACCTGGCCGCCCCCACCGGCGCCCAGCCCCGGCGCCGCCACCTGTGTGCCGGTGTGTCCCTCCACAGCTCCCTCCGACAAAAGCCCCGCCCCACCACCACCCCGCCCCTCTGGCGTGTCACCGCGGTTGGGTGCGGGAGCGGGATCGAGGGCAGGGGCCGCTTCCCCGGGCCTGCCGGCCACCAGGGGCGGGGTCCTGAGCTCGGCGGGGGGTGTGGGGGCAAGGGTGGCCTTGCCGGGGCTGAGGGGCCGTGGCGACTCAATGGTGGCTCCCGGTGGCTTCGGGCCGGCTGCTGTCGGGCAGGAGGGCCGGCCCGGGCTGCGGCCGGGCTGCGCCTAGCGCCGCGTGGGCGGGCAGGGCCGATGCCCAAGGGACCGCGGGCCCCGGGCCCTGAAGCCTCCGGGGCCACGTCCCTGTGAGCGACGTGCGGGATCTTGGGCGGGGCGCCAAGCGCCGAAGGGTTTGCTGGGTCAGGGCCGCCCTGGGCTGGGAGGTGGTCGCCAAACCCTCCGCCGCCGCCCGATACCCGAGACCTCCGTTCCCCCTGCCTGGGCGGGCGAGGGGGCCCTGCCGGGGCGGGCCGGCCGCAAGGCTGGCGTTAAGGCGCCAGCGCCAGCGAAACTGGGCCTCAAGAGGCCGCCCGCGGCCCCCCGCCCCCGTCTACGGCCATACCACCCTGAACGCGCCCGATCTCGTCTGATCTCGGAAGCTAAGCAGGGTCGGGCCTGGTTAGTACTTGGATGGGAGACCGCCTGGGAATACCGGGTGCTGTAGGCTTTTTGCCTCCCGCTCCGCCCGCCTTCTCCTCTACTCGCCCGCGGCTGGGGCCGCCGGCTCCGCCCCCGCCGGGCCGCGCTGCAGGCCCCACCTCCTCAGGCCCCTCCCACCACGGCGCGCGCCGGCGGGGGCGCTCCCCGCCGGCCCGGCCGGCCAGGCGGCCAGAAGGCGGCCCTGGAAGGCAGCCGCACCCCAGACGCTCCCGGGGTGGCTGGCCCGGACCCAGACTCCGCCGCGGGCCCAGTGGCCGTCCTTTCGGCCCGCGAGCCCCTCGACCTGCACCTGGCCGCCCCCACCGGCGCCCAGCCCCGGCGCCGCCACCTGTGTGCCGGTGTGTCCCTCCACAGCTCCCTCCGACAAAAGCCCCGCCCCACCACCACCCCGCCCCTCTGGCGTGTCACCGCGGCCGGGTGCGGGAGCGGGATCGAGGGCAGGGGCCGCTTCCCCGGGCCTGCCGGCCACCAGGGGCGGGGTCCTGAGCTCGGCGGGGGGTGTGGGGGCAAGGGTGGCCTTGCCGGGGCTGAGGGGCCGTGGCGACTCAATGGAGGCTCCCGGTGGCTTCGGGCCGGCTGCTGTCGGGCAGGAGGGCCGGCCCGGGCTGCGGCCGGGCTGCGCCTAGCGCCGCGTGGGCGGGCAGGGCCGATGCCCAAGGGACCGCGGGCCCCGGGCCCTGAAGCCTCCGGGGCCACGTCCCTGTGAGCGACGTGCGGGATCTTGGGCGGGGCGCCAAGCGCCGAAGGGTTTGCTGGGTCAGGGCCGCCCTGGGCTGGGAGGTGGTCGCCAAACCCTCCGCCGCCGCCCGATACCCGAGACCTCCGTTCCCCCTGCCTGGGCGGGCGAGGGGGCCCTGCCGGGGCGGGCTGGCCGCCAGGCTGGCGTTAAGGCGCCAGCGCCAGCGAAACTGGGCCTCAAGAGGCCGCCCGCGGCCCCCCACCCCCGTCTACGGCCATACCACCCTGAACGCGCCCGATCTCGTCTGATCTCGGAAGCTAAGCAGGGTCGGGCCTGGTTAGTACTTGGATGGGAGACCGCCTGGGAATACCGGGTGCTGTAGGCTTTTTGCCTCCCGCTCCGCCCGCCTTCTCCTTTACTCGCCCGCGGCGGGGGGGCCGCCGGCTCCGCCCCCGCCGAGCCCCGCTGCAGGCAGTAGGCAAGGTGGTTTACCTGCCCGAGCAGGAAGCTTGGGCGATGGCAGAAGTGGGAAGAAACTCTTGAGCACAGGTTCTTGGGATCCACGGAGCAGCGCATGCACATGCAATGGGTGCCTACACAGCTGGCTTGCTTGTCTGTGGGGAAAGGCGAGATGGGTCAGGGCCTGGGTTCCTGAGGGGCTGAGAATCAAGGCAGGGATAGAAGAAAGGGGACAGGCCCACATCCCCTGAACCCACGCCGGCGCCCACTCACCTTTGTGGAAAATACGATTGAAAAGTGCCCTCAAGAATCTCTTCAGATGCCTCCAGAGTTGAGGGAAGAAGGGGAGGGGGGAGGCCGGGAGCAGGGTGAGCCCTGAAATCCAACCCTTGTCCGGTCACACCCCAGCAGCCCTCCCACCTCAGCCCCTTCAAGACCCCAGGGCTCCCCCAGCCGCGCTGCACAGATCCTGCCCTGACCATAGTCACCATGTTGATCCCCACGTTGAGCAAGATGAAGCTGACCGGGATCAGAAGAATTGAGTATCCTTGCTCCTGGCATTTCCTGGGGATGGGGCCAGTGAACGGCTCGGCTCGGTAGTAGTTTCGCTCACCCATGGCCGTTGGTCCCAGGACTGCCTGGGCCCTCTGCCCTCCAGTTTTAACTGGGAGCCAGACTGGGTCATAATGGGGCAGGTGGTGAGGTCACAGTGAGGGAGGGGGATGAAAAGGAGGGCCCAGAGTGGCATTCCCTGGTAACCAGGGTCAGGTAAGCTGAGCCTGGACAGTCAAACAGGGCCCGGTGGCCGGCATACATCCCCTCGAGCGGTCATTCATTCGCTCACCGCCCGCTGACTCACTTGTTCAAATGACACATTGCGTCTCTTGGCCCCTCTTGAGACTAGGAAGACCTTGGCCTCAGAGGCCTGCTGAAGGCCTGGCTGGAGTCCAGAGCCTCAGCCTTCTTCATGCCCTTCACTGGGCCTGGAGCTGGACCTGCCCAGATGTGGAACCTCCCAGTTTGGAAGCAACTTCTTGTATGAGGCTCTCTGTGGACAGGGACAGCTGAGACACAGAGGAGGTGCCCAGAGACCAGGGGTTTGGAGTCTGCAGCTGCAGATGTACTTAGTGCATGGTATAGGACCAGGAGGGGCCTGCTGGCACAACTGTGGCCACTAAACCAAAGGGACCCTCAGGCCAAGAAGGGGACACTGGCTTCTTATTGCAGGAAGCCAAGCGCAGGGACCCAGGCTGGCAGAAGGAGTGGCGCTTCCAAGCCACAGACCACCAATGTTTCCTGGACTCTGGCGCTCTTTATTCCTCTCTCCATGCCCTGCCGCCCCCTGCCCCTGCCTCCATTTGCTGCTGGTAAGTTCATTTTCCCAGTCTGGCTCCCGTGCAGAGAGGGCCTGGAGGCCGAGGTGGAAGGTAGCAGCGAGTTGGCCCACGCTTGGCCCTCCTGCGGTTGCCGCTTCAGCACCAGACTGTCATACACCTGGTAGTTGGCATTGCCTCCCGGGTTCCGGCTGAGTGGCATGAAGGTGGGCGGGGGTGGAGGGTGCTCGGTAGCCTGGACGTCGGGCAGGAGGTCAGAGGGGCGGAGGAGCAGCGCTGAGCTGGGAGCCGGGGCCCGCTGGTCCGAGGCCTCGGCCAGTACCGTGAGGGAGGCGGAGGTGGCCACAGGGCGCCGCAAGGGCAGGATCTCAGCCCATTCGGCCGCCGGGTGCCGCACCTCGTGGGGATCGCGGGAGTAATCCAAGTGTCCCGTGGAGGGATGCAGGCTGCGGTTGGACTCGCTGTGAGCACAGCTGGGGAGGCTACGTCTGTGGGCCGGTGGGGTGTCACGCTACCAGGCGTCGGGCCGGTAGACCCGAGGCACCAGAGCGGATGGAGGCTCAGAGCCCTCCAGACCCAGACTCCGCCGCGGGCCCAGTTGCCGTCCTTTCGGCCCGCGAGCCCCTCGACCTGCACCTGGCCGCCCCCACCGGCGCCCAGCCCCGGCGCCGCCACCTGTGTGCCGGTGTGTCCCTCCACAGCTCCCTCCGACAAAAGCCCCGCCCCACCACCACCCCGCCCCTCTGGCGTGTCACCGCGGTTGGGTGCGGGAGCGGGATCGAGGGCAGGGGCCGCTTCCCCGGGCCTGCCGGCCACCAGGGGCGGGGTCCTGAGCTCGGCGGGGGGTGTGGGGGCAAGGGTGGCCTTGCCGGGGCTGAGGGGCCGTGGCGACTCAATGGTGGCTCCCGGTGGCTTCGGGCCGGCTGCTGTCGGGCAGGAGGGCCGGCCCGGGCTGCGGCCGGGCTGCGCCTAGCGCCGCGTGGGCGGGCAGGGCCGATGCCCAAGGGACCGCGGGCCCCGGGCCCTGAAGCCTCCGGGGCCACGTCCCTGTGAGCGACGTGCGGGATCTTGGGCGGGGCGCCAAGCGCCGAAGGGTTTGCTGGGTCAGGGCCGCCCTGGGCTGGGAGGTGGTCGCCAAACCCTCCGCCGCCGCCCGATACCCGAGACCTCCGTTCCCCCTGCCTGGGCGGGCGAGGGGGCCCTGCCGGGGCGGGCCGGCCGCAAGGCTGGCGTTAAGGCGCCAGCGCCAGCGAAACTGGGCCTCAAGAGGCCGCCCGCGGCCCCCCGCCCCCGTCTACGGCCATACCACCCTGAACGCGCCCGATCTCGTCTGATCTCGGAAGCTAAGCAGGGTCGGGCCTGGTTAGTACTTGGATGGGAGACCGCCTGGGAATACCGGGTGCTGTAGGCTTTTTGCCTCCCGCTCCGCCCGCCTTCTCCTCTACTCGCCCGCGGCTGGGGCCGCCGGCTCCGCCCCCGCCGGGCCGCGCTGCAGGCCCCACCTCCTCAGGCCCCTCCCACTACGGCGCGCGCCGGCGGGGGCGCTCCCCGCCGGCCCGGCCGGCCAGGCGGCCAGAAGGCGGCCCTGGAAGGCAGCCGCACCCCAGACGCTCCCGGGGTGGCTGGCCCGGACCCAGACTCCGCCGCGGGCCCAGTTGCCGTCCTTTCGGCCCGCGAGCCCCTCGACCTGCACCTGGCCGCCCCCACCGGCGCCCAGCCCCGGCGCCGCCACCTGTGTGCCGGTGTGTCCCTCCACAGCTCCCTCCGACAAAAGCCCCGCCCCACCACCACCCCGCCCCTCTGGCGTGTCACCGCGGCCGGGTGCGGGAGCGGGATCGAGGGCAGGGGCCGCTTCCCCGGGCCTGCCGGCCACCAGGGGCGGGGTCCTGAGCTCGGCGGGGGGTGTGGGGGCAAGGGTGGCCTTGCCGGGGCTGAGGGGCCGTGGCGACTCAATGGTGGCTCCCGGTGGCTTCGGGCCGGCTGCTGTCGGGCAGGAGGGCCGGCCCGGGCTGCGGCCGGGCTGCGCCTAGCGCCGCGTGGGCGGGCAGGGCCGATGCCCAAGGGACCGCGGGCCCCGGGCCCTGAAGCCTCCGGGGCCACGTCCCTGTGAGCGACGTGCGGGATCTTGGGCGGGGCGCCAAGCGCCGAAGGGTTTGCTGGGTCAGGGCCGCCCTGGGCTGGGAGGTGGTCGCCAAACCCTCCGCCGCCGCCCGATACCCGAGACCTCCGTTCCCCCTGCCTGGGCGGGCGAGGGGGCCCTGCCGGGGCGGGCTGGCCGCCAGGCTGGCGTTAAGGCGCCAGCGCCAGCGAAACTGGGCCTCAAGAGGCCGCCCGCGGCCCCCCACCCCCGTCTACGGCCATACCACCCTGAACGCGCCCGATCTCGTCTGATCTCGGAAGCTAAGCAGGGTCGGGCCTGGTTAGTACTTGGATGGGAGACCGCCTGGGAATACCGGGTGCTGTAGGCTTTTTGCCTCCCGCTCCGCCCGCCTTCTCCTTTACTCGCCCGCGGCGGGGGGGCCGCCGGCTCCGCCCCCGCCGAGCCCCGCTGCAGGCAGTAGGCAAGGTGGTTTACCTGCCCGAGCAGGAAGCTTGGGCGATGGCAGAAGTGGGAAGAAACTCTTGAGCACAGGTTCTTGGGATCCACGGAGCAGCGCATGCACATGCAATGGGTGCCTACACAGCTGGCTTGCTTGTCTGTGGGGAAAGGCGAGATGGGTCAGGGCCTGGGTTCCTGAGGGGCTGAGAATCAAGGCAGGGATAGAAGAAAGGGGACAGGCCCACATCCCCTGAACCCACGCCGGCGCCCACTCACCTTTGTGGAAAATACGATTGAAAAGTGCCCGCAAGAATCTCTTCAGATGCCTCCAGAGTTGAGGGAAGAAGGGGAGGGGGGAGGCCGGGAGCAGGGTGAGCCCTGAAATCCAACCCTTGTCCGGTCACACCCCAGCAGCCCTCCCACCTCAGCCCCTTCAAGACCCCAGGGCTCCCCCAGCCGCGCTGCACAGATCCTGCCCTGACCATAGTCACCATGTTGATCCCCACGTTGAGCAAGATGAAGCTGACCGGGATCAGAAGAATTGAGTATCCTTGCTCCTGGCATTTCCTGGGGATGGGGCCAGTGAACGGCTCGGCTCGGTAGTAGTTTCGCTCACCCATGGCCGTTGGTCCCAGGACTGCCTGGGCCCTCTGCCCTCCAGTTTTAACTGGGAGCCAGACTGGGTCATAATGGGGCAGGTGGTGAGGTCACAGTGAGGGAGGGGGATGAAAAGGAGGGCCCAGAGTGGCATTCCCTGGTAACCAGGGTCAGGTAAGCTGAGCCTGGACAGTCAAACAGGGCCCGGTGGCCGGCATACATCCCCTCGAGCGGTCATTCATTCGCTCACCGCCCGCTGACTCACTTGTTCAAATGACACATTGCGTCTCTTGGCCCCTCTTGAGACTAGGAAGACCTTGGCCTCAGAGGCCTGCTGAAGGCCTGGCTGGAGTCCAGAGCCTCAGCCTTCTTCATGCCCTTCACTGGGCCTGGAGCTGGACCTGCCCAGATGTGGAACCTCCCAGTTTGGAAGCAACTTCTTGTATGAGGCTCTCTGTGGACAGGGACAGCTGAGACACAGAGGAGGTGCCCAGAGACCAGGGGTTTGGAGTCTGCAGCTGCAGATGTACTTAGTGCATGGTATAGGACCAGGAGGGGCCTGCTGGCAGAGCTGTGGCCACTAAACCAAAGGGACCCTCAGGCCAAGAAGGGGACACTGGCTTCTTATTGCAGGAAGCCAAGCGCAGGGACCCAGGCTGGCAGAAGTAGTGGCGCTTCCAAGCCACAGACCACCAATGTTTCCTGGACTCTGGCGCTCTTTATTCCTCTCTCCATGCCCTGCCGCCCCCTGCCCCTGCCCCCATTTGCTGCTGGTAAGTTCATTTTCCCAGTCTGGCTCCCGTGCAGAGAGGGCCTGGAGGCCGAGGTGGAAGGTAGCAGCGAGTTGGCCCGCGCTTGGCCCTCCTGCGGTTGCCGCTTCAGCACCAGACTGTCATACACCTGGTAGTTGGCATTGCCTCCCGGGTTCCGGCTGAGTGGCATGAAGGTGGGCGGGGGTGGAGGGTGCTCGGTAGCCTGGACGTCGGGCAGGAGGTGAGAGGGGCGGAGGAGCAGCGCTGAGCTGGGAGCCGGGGCCCGCTGGTCCGAGGCCTCGGCCAGTACCGTGAGGGAGGCGGAGGTGGCCACAGGGCGCCGCCGCAAGGGCAGGATCTCAGCCCATTCGGCCGCCGGGTGCCGCACCTCGTGGGGATCGCGGGAGTAATCCAAGTGTCCCGCGGAGGGATGCAGGCTGCGGTTGGACTCGCTGTGAGCACAGCTGGGGAGGCTACGTCTGTGGGCCGGTGGGGTGTCACGCTACCAGGCGTCGGGCCGGTAGACCCGAGGCACCAGAGCGGATGGAGGCTCAGAGCCCTCCAGACCCAGACTCCGCCGCGGGCCCAGTTGCCGTCCTTTCGGCCCGCGAGCCCCTCGACCTGCACCTGGCCTCCCCCACCGGCGCCCAGCCCCGGCGCCGCCACCTGTGTGCCGGTGTGTCCCTCCACAGCTCCCTCCGACAAAAGCCCCGCCCCACCACCACCCCGCCCCTCTGACGTGTCACCGCGGCCGGGTGCGGGTGCGGGATCGAGGGCAGGGGCCACTTCCCCGGGCCTGCCGGCCACCAGGGGCGGGGTCCTGAGCTCGGTGGGGGGTGTGGGGGCAAGGGTGGCCTTGCCGGGGCTGAGGGGCCGTGGCGACTCAATGGTGGCTCCCAGTGGCTTCGGGCCAGCTGCTGTCGGGCAGAAGGGCCGGCCCGGGCTGCGGTCGGGCTGCGCCTAGCGCCGCGTGGGCGGGCAGGGCCGATGCCCAAGGGACCGCGGGCCCCGGGCCCTGAAGCCTCCGGGGCCACGTCCCTGTGAGCGACGTGCGGGATCTTGGGCGGGGCGCCAAGCGCCGAAGGGTTTGCTGGGTCAGGGCCGCCCTGGGCTGGGAGGTGGTCGCCAAACCCTCCGCCGCCGCCCGATACCCGAGACCTCCGTTCCCCCTGCCTGGGCGGGCGAGGGGGCCCTGCCGGGGCGGGCTGGCCGCCAGGCTGGCGTTAAGGCGCCAGCGCCAGCGAAACTGGGCCTCAAGAGGCCGCCCGCGGCCCCCCGCCCCCGTCTACGGCCATACCACCCTGAACGCGCCCGATCTCGTCTGATCTCGGAAGCTAAGCAGGGTCGGGCCTGGTTAGTACTTGGATGGGAGACCGCCTGGGAATACCGGTTGCTGTAGGCTTTTTGCCTCCCGCTGCGCCCGCCTTCTCCTTTACTCGCCCGCGGCGGGGGCCGCCGGCTCCGCCCCCGCCGGGCCGCGCTGCAGGCCCCACCTCCTCAGGCCCCTCCCACCACGGCGCGCGCCGGCGGGGGCGCTCCCCGCCGGCCCGGCCGGCCAGGCGGCCAGAAGGCGGCCCTGGAAGGCAGCCGCACCCCAGACGCTCCCGGGGTGGCTGGCCCGGACCCAGACTCCGCCGCGGGCCCAGTTGCCGTCCTTTCGGCCCGCGAGCCCCTCGACCTGCACCTGGCCGCCCCCACCGGCGCCCAGCCCCGGCGCCGCCACCTGTGTGCCGGTGTGTCCCTCCACAGCTCCCTCCGACAAAAGCCCCGCCCCACCACCACCCCGCCCCTCTGGCGTGTCACCGCGGCCGGGTGCGGGAGCGGGATCGAGGGCAGGGGCCGCTTCCCCGGGCCTGCCGGCCACCAGGGGCGGGGTCCTGAGCTCGGCGGGGGGTGTGGGGGCAAGGGTGGCCTTGCCGGGGCTGAGGGGACGTGGCGACTCAATGGTGGCTCCCGGTGGCTTCGGGCCGGCTGCTGTCGGGCAGGAGGGCCGGCCCGGGCTGCGGCCGGGCTGCGCCTAGCGCCGCGTGGGCGGGCAGGGCCGATGCCCAAGGGACCGCGGGCCCCGGGCCCTGAAGCCTCCGGGGCCACGTCCCTGTGAGCGACGTGCGGGATCTTGGGCGGGGCGCCAAGCGCCGAAGGGTTTGCTGGGTCAGGGCCGCCCTGGGCTGGGAGGTGGTCGCCAAACCCTCCGCCGCCGCCCGATACCCGAGACCTCCGTTCCCCCTGCCTGGGCGGGCGAGGGGGCCCTGCCGGGGCGGGCTGGCCGCCAGGCTGGCGTTAAGGCGCCAGCGCCAGCGAAACTGGGCCTCAAGAGGCCGCCCGCGGCCCCCCACCCCCGTCTACGGCCATACCACCCTGAACGCGCCCGATCTCGTCTGATCTCGGAAGCTAAGCAGGGTCGGGCCTGGTTAGTACTTGGATGGGAGACCGCCTGGGAATACCGGGTGCTGTAGGCTTTTTGCCTCCCGCTCCGCCCGCCTTCTCCTTTAATCGCCCGCGGCGGGGGGGCCGCCGGCTCCGCCCCCGCCGAGCCCCGCTGCAGGCAGTAGGCAAGGTGGTTTACCTGCCCGAGCAGGAAGCTTGGGCGATGGCAGAAGTGGGAAGAAACTCTTGAGCACAGGTTCTTGGGATCCACGGAGCAGCGCATGCACATGCAATGGGTGCCTACACAGCTGGCTTGCTTGTCTGTGGGGAAAGGCGAGATGGGTCAGGGCCTGGGTTCCTGAGGGGCTGAGAATCAAGGCAGGGATAGAAGAAAGGGGACAGGCCCACATCCCCTGAACCCACGCCGGCGCCCACTCACCTTTGTGGAAAATACGATTGAAAAGTGCCCGCAAGAATCTCTTCAGATGCCTCCAGAGTTGAGGGAAGAAGGGGAGGGGGGAGGCCGGGAGCAGGGTGAGCCCTGAAATCCAACCCTTGTCCGGTCACACCCCAGCAGCCCTCCCACCTCAGCCCCTTCAAGACCCCAGGGCTCCCCCAGCCGCGCTGCACAGATCCTGCCCTGACCATAGTCACCATGTTGATCCCCACGTTGAGCAAGATGAAGCTGACCGGGATCAGAAGAATTGAGTATCCTTGCTCCTGGCATTTCCTGGGGATGGGGCCAGTGAACGGCTCGGCTCGGTAGTAGTTTCGCTCACCCATGGCCGTTGGTCCCAGGACTGCCTGGGCCCTCTGCCCTCCAGTTTTAACTGGGAGCCAGACTGGGTCATAATTGGGCAGGTGGTGAGGTCACAGTGAGGGAGGGGGATGAAAAGGAGGGCCCAGAGTGGCATTCCCTGGTAACCAGGGTCAGGTAAGCTGAGCCTGGACAGTCAAACAGGGCCCGGTGGCCGGCATACATCCCCTCGAGCGGTCATTCATTCGCTCACCGCCCGCTGACTCACTTGTTCAAATGACACATTGCGTCTCTTGGCCCCTCTTGAGACTAGGAAGACCTTGGCCTCAGAGGCCTGCTGAAGGCCTGGCTGGAGTCCAGAGCCTCAGCCTTCTTCATGCCCTTCACTGGGCCTGGAGCTGGACCTGCCCAGATGTGGAACCTCCCAGTTTGGAAGCAACTTCTTGTATGAGGCTCTCTGTGGACAGGGACAGCTGAGACACAGAGGAGGTGCCCAGAGACCAGGGGTTTGGAGTCTGCAGCTGCAGATGTACTTAGTGCATGGTATAGGACCAGGAGGGGCCTGCTGGCAGAGCTGTGGCCACTAAACCAAAGGGACCCTCAGGCCAAGAAGGGGACACTGGCTTCTTATTGCAGGAAGCCAAGCGCAGGGACCCAGGCTGGCAGAAGTAGTGGCGCTTCCAAGCCACAGACCACCAATGTTTCCTGGACTCTGGCGCTCTTTATTCCTCTCTCCATGCCCTGCCGCCCCCTGCCCCTGCCCCCATTTGCTGCTGGTAAGTTCATTTTCCCAGTCTGGCTCCCGTGCAGAGAGGGCCTGGAGGCCGAGGTGGAAGGTAGCAGCGAGTTGGCCCGCGCTTGGCCCTCCTGCGGTTGCCGCTTCAGCACCAGACTGTCATACACCTGGTAGTTGGCATTGCCTCCCGGGTTCCGGCTGAGTGGCATGAAGGTGGGCGGGGGTGGAGGGTGCTCGGTAGCCTGGACGTCGGGCAGGAGGTGAGAGGGGCGGAGGAGCAGCGCTGAGCTGGGAGCCGGGGCCCGCTGGTCCGAGGCCTCGGCCAGTACCGTGAGGGAGGCGGAGGTGGCCACAGGGCGCCGCCGCAAGGGCAGGATCTCAGCCCATTCGGCCGCCGGGTGCCGCACCTCGTGGGGATCGCGGGAGTAATCCAAGTGTCCCGCGGAGGGATGCAGGCTGCGGTTGGACTCGCTGTGAGCACAGCTGGGGAGGCTACGTCTGTGGGCCGGTGGGGTGTCACGCTACCAGGCGTCGGGCCGGTAGACCCGAGGCACCAGAGCGGATGGAGGCTCAGAGCCCTCCAGACCCAGACTCCGCCGCGGGCCCAGTTGCCGTCCTTTCGGCCCGCGAGCCCCTCGACCTGCACCTGGCCTCCCCCACCGGCGCCCAGCCCCGGCGCCGCCACCTGTGTGCCGGTGTGTCCCTCCACAGCTCCCTCCGACAAAAGCCCCGCCCCACCACCACCCCGCCCCTCTGACGTGTCACCGCGGCCGGGTGCGGGTGCGGGATCGAGGGCAGGGGCCACTTCCCCGGGCCTGCCGGCCACCAGGGGCGGGGTCCTGAGCTCGGTGGGGGGTGTGGGGGCAAGGGTGGCCTTGCCGGGGCTGAGGGGCCGTGGCGACTCAATGGTGGCTCCCAGTGGCTTCGGGCCAGCTGCTGTCGGGCAGAAGGGCCGGCCCGGGCTGCGGTCGGGCTGCGCCTAGCGCCGCGTGGGCGGGCAGGGCCGATGCCCAAGGGACCGCGGGCCCCGGGCCCTGAAGCCTCCGGGGCCACGTCCCTGTGAGCGACGTGCGGGATCTTGGGCGGGGCGCCAAGCGCCGAAGGGTTTGCTGGGTCAGGGCCGCCCTGGGCTGGGAGGTGGTCGCCAAACCCTCCGCCGCCGCCCGATACCCGAGACCTCCGTTCCCCCTGCCTGGGCGGGCGAGGGGGCCCTGCCGGGGCGGGCTGGCCGCCAGGCTGGCGTTAAGGCGCCAGCGCCAGCGAAACTGGGCCTCAAGAGGCCGCCCGCGGCCCCCCGCCCCCGTCTACGGCCATACCACCCTGAACGCGCCCGATCTCGTCTGATCTCGGAAGCTAAGCAGGGTCGGGCCTGGTTAGTACTTGGATGGGAGACCGCCTGGGAATACCGGTTGCTGTAGGCTTTTTGCCTCCCGCTGCGCCCGCCTTCTCCTTTACTCGCCCGCGGCGGGGGCCGCCGGCTCCGCCCCCGCCGGGCCGCGCTGCAGGCCCCACCTCCTCAGGCCCCTCCCACCACGGCGCGCGCCGGCGGGGGCGCTCCCCGCCGGCCCGGCCGGCTAGGCGGCCAGAAGGCGGCCCTGGAAGGCAGTCGCACCCCAGACGCTCCCGGGGTGGCTGGCCCGGACCCAGACTCCGCCGCGGGCCCAGTTGCCGTCCTTTCGGCCCGCGAGCCCCTCGACCTGCACCTGGCCGCCCCCACCGGCGCCCAGCCCCGGCGCCGCCACCTGTGTGCCGGTGTGTCCCTCCACAGCTCCCTCCGACAAAAGCCCCGCCCCACCACCACCCCGCCCCTCTGGCGTGTCACCGCGGCCGGGTGCGGGAGCGGGATCGAGGGCAGGGGCCGCTTCCCCGGGCCTGCCGGCCACCAGGGGCGGGGTCCTGAGCTCGGCGGGGGGTGTGGGGGCAAGGGTGGCCTTGCCGGGGCTGAGGGGCCGTGGCGACTCAATGGAGGCTCGCGGTGGCTTCGGGCCGGCTGCTGTCGGGCAGGAGGGCCGGCCCGGGCTGCGGCCGGGCTGCGCCTAGCGCCGCGTGGGCGGGCAGGGCCGATGCCCAAGGGACCGCGGGCCCCGGGCCCTGAAGCCTCCGGGGCCACGTCCCTGTGAGCGACGTGCGGGATCTTGGGCGGGGCGCCAAGCGCCGAAGGGTTTGCTGGGTCAGGGCCGCCCTGGGCTGGGAGGTGGTCGCCAAACCCTCCGCCGCCGCCCGATACCCGAGACCTCCGTTCCCCCTGCCTGGGCGGGCGAGGGGGCCCTGCCGGGGCGGGCTGGCCGCCAGGCTGGCGTTAAGGCGCCAGCGCCAGCGAAACTGGGCCTCAAGAGGCCGCCCGCGGCCCCCCGCCCCCGTCTACGGCCATACCACCCTGAACGCGCCCGATCTCGTCTGATCTCGGAAGCTAAGCAGGGTCGGGCCTGGTTAGTACTTGGATGGGAGACCGCCTGGGAATACCGGGTGCTGTAGGCTTTTTGCCTCCCGCTCCGCCCGCCTTCTCCTTTACTCGCCCGCGGCGGGGGGGCCGCCGGCTCCGCTCCCGCCGTGCCCCGCTGCAGGCAGTAGGCAAGGTGGTTTACCTGCCCGAGCAGGAAGCTTGGACGATGGCAGAAGTGGGAAGAAACTGTTGAGCACAGGTTCTTGGGATCCACGGAGCAGCGCATGCACATGCGATGGGTGCCTACACAGCTGGCTTGCTTGTCTGTGGGGAAAGGCGAGATGGGTCAGGGCCTGGGTTCCTGAGGGGCTGAGAATCAAGGCAGGGATAGAAGAAAGGGGACAGGCCCACATCCCCTGAACCCACGCCGGCGCCCACTCACCTTTGTGGAAAATACGATTGAAAAGTGCCCTCAAGAATCTCTTCAGATGCCTCCAGAGTTGAGGGAAGAAGGGGAGGGGGGAGGCCGGGAGCAGGGTGAGCCCTGAAATCCAACCCTTGTCCGGTCACACCCCAGCAGCCCTCCCACCTCAGCCCCTTCAAGACCCCAGGGCTCCCCCAGCCGCGCTGCACAGATCCTGCCCTGACCATAGTCACCATGTTGATCCCCACGTTGAGCAAGATGAAGCTGACCGGGATCAGAAGAATTGAGTATCCTTGCTCCTGGCATTTCCTGGGGATGGGGCCAGTGAACGGCTCGGCTCGGTAGTAGTTTCGCTCACCCATGGCCGTTGGTCCCAGGACTGCCTGGGCCCTCTGCCCTCCAGTTTTAACTGGGAGCCAGACTGGGTCATAATGGGGCAGGTGGTGAGGTCACAGTGAGGGAGGGGGATGAAAAGGAGGGCCCAGAGTGGCATTCCCTGGTAACCAGGGTCAGGTAAGCTGAGCCTGGACAGTCAAACAGGGCCCGGTGGCCGGCATACATCCCCTCGAGCGGTCATTCATTCGCTCACCGCCCGCTGACTCACTTGTTCAAATGACACATTGTGTCTCTTGGCCCCTCTTGAGACTAGGAAGACCTTGGCCTCAGAGGCCTGCTGAAGGCCTGGCTGGAGTCCAGAGCCTCAGCCTTCTTCATGCCCTTCACTGGGCCTGGAGCTGGACCTGCCCAGATGTGGAACCTCCCAGTTTGGAAGCAACTTCTTGTATGAGGCTCTCTGTGGACAGGGACAGCTGAGACACAGAGGAGGTGCCCAGAGACCAGGGGTTTGGAATCTGCAGCTGCAGATGTACTTAGTGCATGGTATAGGACCAGGAGGGGCCTGCTGGCAGAACTGTGGCCACTAAACCAAAGGGACCCTCAGGCCAAGAAGGGGACACTGGCTTCTTATTGCAGGAAGCCAAGCGCAGGGACCCAGGCTGGCAGAAGGAGTGGCGCTTCCAAGCCACAGACCACCAATGTTTCCCGGGTTCGGGAGCGGGATCGAGGGCAGGGGCCGCTTCCCCGGGCCTGCCGGCCACCAGGGGCGGGGTCCTGAGCTCGGCGGGGGGTGTGGGGGCAAGGGTGGCCTTGCCGGGGCTGAGGGGCCGTGGCGACTCAATGGAGGCTCCCGGTGGCTTCGTGCCGGCTGCTGTCGGGCAGGAGGGCCGGCCCGGGCTGCGGCCGGGCTGCGCCTAGCGCCGCGTGGGCGGGCAGGGCCGATGCCCAAGGGACCGCGGGCCCCGGGCCCTGAAGCCTCCGGGGCCACGTCCCTGTGAGCGACGTGCGGGATCTTGGGCGGGGCGCCAAGCGCCGAAGGGTTTGCTGGGTCAGGGCCGCCCTGGGCTGGGAGGTGGTCGCCAAACCCTCCGCCGCCGCCCGATACCCGAGACCTCCGTTCCCCCTGCCTGGGCGGGCGAGGGGGCCCTGCCGGGGCGGGCTGGCCGCCAGGCTGGCGTTAAGGCGCCAGCGCCAGCGAAACTGGGCCTCAAGAGGCCGCCCGCGGCCCCCCGCCCCCGTCTACGGCCATACCACCCTGAACGCGCCCGATCTCGTCTGATCTCGGAAGCTAAGCAGGGTCGGGCCTGGTTAGTACTTGGATGGGAGACCGCCTGGGAATACCGGGTGCTGTAGGCTTTTTGCCTCCCGCTCCGCCCGCCTTCTCCTTTACTCGCCCGCGGCGGGGGGGCCGCCGGCTCCGCCCCCGCCGAGCCCCGCTGCAGGCAGTAGGCAAGGTGGTTTACCTGCCCGAGCAGGAAGCTTGGGCGATGGCAGAAGTGGGAAGAAACTCTTGAGCACAGGTTCTTGGGATCCACGGAGCAGCGCATGCACATGCGATGGGTGCCTACACAGCTGGCTTGCTTGTCTGTGGGGAAAGGCGAGATGGGTCAGGGCCTGGGTTCCTGAGGGGCTGAGAATCAAGGCAGGGATAGAAGAAAGGGGACAGGCCCACATCCCCTGAACCCACGCCGGCGCCCACTCACCTTTGTGGAAAATACGATTGAAAAGTGCCCGCAAGAATCTCTTCAGATGCCTCCAGAGTTGAGGGAAGAAGGGGAGGGGGGAGGCCGGGAGCAGGGTGAGCCCTGAAATCCAACCCTTGTCCGGTCACACCCCAGCAGCCCTCCCACCTCAGCCCCTTCAAGACCCCAGGGCTCCCCCAGCCGCGCTGCACAGATCCTGCCCTGACCATAGTCACCATGTTGATCCCCACGTTGAGCAAGATGAAGCTGACCGGGATCAGAAGAATTGAGTATCCTTGCTCCTGGCATTTCCTGGGGATGGGGCCAGTGAACGGCTCGGCTCGGTAGTAGTTTCGCTCACCCATGGCCGTTGGTCCCAGGACTGCCTGGGCCCTCTGCCCTCCAGTTTTAACTGGGAGCCAGACTGGGTCATAATTGGGCAGGTGGTGAGGTCACAGTGAGGGAGGGGGATGAAAAGGAGGGCCCAGAGTGGCATTCCCTGGTAACCAGGGTCAGGTAAGCTGAGCCTGGACAGTCAAACAGGGCCCGGTGGCCGGCATACATCCCCTCGAGCGGTCATTCATTCGCTCACCGCCCGCTGACTCACTTGTTCAAATGACACATTGCGTCTCTTGGCCCCTCTTGAGACTAGGAAGACCTTGGCCTCAGAGGCCTGCTGAAGGCCTGGCTGGAGTCCAGAGCCTCAGCCTTCTTCATGCCCTTCACTGGGCCTGGAGCTGGACCTGCCCAGATGTGGAACCTCCCAGTTTGGAAGCAACTTCTTGTATGAGGCTCTCTGTGGACAGGGACAGCTGAGACACAGAGGAGGTGCCCAGAGACCAGGGGTTTGGAGTCTGCAGCTGCAGATGTACTTAGTGCATGGTATAGGACCAGGAGGGGCCTGCTGGCAGAGCTGTGGCCACTAAACCAAAGGGACCCTCAGGCCAAGAAGGGGACACTGGCTTCTTATTGCAGGAAGCCAAGCGCAGGGACCCAGGCTGGCAGAAGTAGTGGCGCTTCCAAGCCACAGACCACCAATGTTTCCTGGACTCTGGCGCTCTTTATTCCTCTCTCCATGCCCTGCCGCCCCCTGCCCCTGCCCCCATTTGCTGCTGGTAAGTTCATTTTCCCAGTCTGGCTCCCGTGCAGAGAGGGCCTGGAGGCCGAGGTGGAAGGTAGCAGCGAGTTGGCCCGCGCTTGGCCCTCCTGCGGTTGCCGCTTCAGCACCAGACTGTCATACACCTGGTAGTTGGCATTGCCTCCCGGGTTCCGGCTGAGTGGCATGAAGGTGGGCGGGGGTGGAGGGTGCTCGGTAGCCTGGACGTCGGGCAGGAGGTGAGAGGGGCGGAGGAGCAGCGCTGAGCTGGGAGCCGGGGCCCGCTGGTCCGAGGCCTCGGCCAGTACCGTGAGGGAGGCGGAGGTGGCCACAGGGCGCCGCCGCAAGGGCAGGATCTCAGCCCATTCGGCCGCCGGGTGCCGCACCTCGTGGGGATCGCGGGAGTAATCCAAGTGTCCCGCGGAGGGATGCAGGCTGCGGTTGGACTCGCTGTGAGCACAGCTGGGGAGGCTACGTCTGTGGGCCGGTGGGGTGTCACGCTACCAGGCGTCGGGCCGGTAGACCCGAGGCACCAGAGCGGATGGAGGCTCAGAGCCCTCCAGACCCAGACTCCGCCGCGGGCCCAGTTGCCGTCCTTTCGGCCCGCGAGCCCCTCGACCTGCACCTGGCCTCCCCCACCGGCGCCCAGCCCCGGCGCCGCCACCTGTGTGCCGGTGTGTCCCTCCACAGCTCCCTCCGACAAAAGCCCCGCCCCACCACCACCCCGCCCCTCTGACGTGTCACCGCGGCCGGGTGCGGGTGCGGGATCGAGGGCAGGGGCCACTTCCCCGGGCCTGCCGGCCACCAGGGGCGGGGTCCTGAGCTCGGTGGGGGGTGTGGGGGCAAGGGTGGCCTTGCCGGGGCTGAGGGGCCGTGGCGACTCAATGGTGGCTCCCAGTGGCTTCGGGCCAGCTGCTGTCGGGCAGAAGGGCCGGCCCGGGCTGCGGTCGGGCTGCGCCTAGCGCCGCGTGGGCGGGCAGGGCCGATGCCCAAGGGACCGCGGGCCCCGGGCCCTGAAGCCTCCGGGGCCACGTCCCTGTGAGCGACGTGCGGGATCTTGGGCGGGGCGCCAAGCGCCGAAGGGTTTGCTGGGTCAGGGCCGCCCTGGGCTGGGAGGTGGTCGCCAAACCCTCCGCCGCCGCCCGATACCCGAGACCTCCGTTCCCCCTGCCTGGGCGGGCGAGGGGGCCCTGCCGGGGCGGGCTGGCCGCCAGGCTGGCGTTAAGGCGCCAGCGCCAGCGAAACTGGGCCTCAAGAGGCCGCCCGCGGCCCCCCGCCCCCGTCTACGGCCATACCACCCTGAACGCGCCCGATCTCGTCTGATCTCGGAAGCTAAGCAGGGTCGGGCCTGGTTAGTACTTGGATGGGAGACCGCCTGGGAATACCGGTTGCTGTAGGCTTTTTGCCTCCCGCTGCGCCCGCCTTCTCCTTTACTCGCCCGCGGCGGGGGCCGCCGGCTCCGCCCCCGCCGGGCCGCGCTGCAGGCCCCACCTCCTCAGGCCCCTCCCACCACGGCGCGCGCCGGCGGGGGCGCTCCCCGCCGGCCCGGCCGGCTAGGCGGCCAGAAGGCGGCCCTGGAAGGCAGTCGCACCCCAGACGCTCCCGGGGTGGCTGGCCCGGACCCAGACTCCGCCGCGGGCCCAGTTGCCGTCCTTTCGGCCCGCGAGCCCCTCGACCTGCACCTGGCCGCCCCCACCGGCGCCCAGCCCCGGCGCCGCCACCTGTGTGCCGGTGTGTCCCTCCACAGCTCCCTCCGACAAAAGCCCCGCCCCACCACCACCCCGCCCCTCTGGCGTGTCACCGCGGCCGGGTGCGGGAGCGGGATCGAGGGCAGGGGCCGCTTCCCCGGGCCTGCCGGCCACCAGGGGCGGGGTCCTGAGCTCGGCGGGGGGTGTGGGGGCAAGGGTGGCCTTGCCGGGGCTGAGGGGCCGTGGCGACTCAATGGTGGCTCCCGGTGGCTTCGGGCCGGCTGCTGTCGGGCAGGAGGGCCGGCCCGGGCTGCGGCCGGGCTGCGCCTAGCGCCGCGTGGGCGGGCAGGGCCGATGCCCAAGGGACCGCGGGCCCCGGGCCCTGAAGCCTCCGGGGCCACGTCCCTGTGAGCGACGTGCGGGATCTTGGGCGGGGCGCCAAGCGCCGAAGGGTTTGCTGGGTCAGGGCCGCCCTGGGCTGGGAGGTGGTCGCCAAACCCTCCGCCGCCGCCCGATACCCGAGACCTCCGTTCCCCCTGCCTGGGCGGGCGAGGGGGCCCTGCCGGGGCGGGCTGGCCGCCAGGCTGGCGTTAAGGCGCCAGCGCCAGCGAAACTGGGCCTCAAGAGGCCGCCCGCGGCCCCCCACCCCCGTCTACGGCCATACCACCCTGAACGCGCCCGATCTCGTCTGATCTCGGAAGCTAAGCAGGGTCGGGCCTGGTTAGTACTTGGATGGGAGACCGCCTGGGAATACCGGGTGCTGTAGGCTTTTTGCCTCCCGCTCCGCCCGCCTTCTCCTTTACTCGCCCGCGGCGGGGGGGCCGCCGGCTCCGCCCCCGCCGAGCCCCGCTGCAGGCAGTAGGCAAGGTGGTTTACCTGCCCGAGCAGGAAGCTTGGGCGATGGCAGAAGTGGGAAGAAACTCTTGAGCACAGGTTCTTGGGATCCACGGAGCAGCGCATGCACATGCAATGGGTGCCTACACAGCTGGCTTGCTTGTCTGTGGGGAAAGGCGAGATGGGTCAGGGCCTGGGTTCCTGAGGGGCTGAGAATCAAGGCAGGGATAGAAGAAAGGGGACAGGCCCACATCCCCTGAACCCACGCCGGCGCCCACTCACCTTTGTGGAAAATACGATTGAAAAGTGCCCTCAAGAATCTCTTCAGATGCCTCCAGAGTTGAGGGAAGAAGGGGAGGGGGGAGGCCGGGAGCAGGGTGAGCCCTGAAATCCAACCCTTGTCCGGTCACACCCCAGCAGCCCTCCCACCTCAGCCCCTTCAAGACCCCAGGGCTCCCCCAACCGCGCTGCACAGATCCTGCCCTGACCATAGTCACCATGTTGATCCCCACGTTGAGCAAGATGAAGCTGACCGGGATCAGAAGAATTGAGTATCCTTGCTCCTGGCATTTCCTGGGGATGGGGCCAGTGAACGGCTCGGCTCGGTAGTAGTTTCGCTCACCCATGGCCGTTGGTCCCAGGACTGCCTGGGCCCTCTGCCCTCCAGTTTTAACTGGGAGCCAGACTGGGTCATAATGGGGCAGGTGGTGAGGTCACAGTGAGGGAGGGGGATGAAAAGGAGGGCCCAGAGTGGCATTCCCTGGTAACCAGGGTCAGGTAAGCTGAGCCTGGACAGTCAAACAGGGCCCGGTGGCCGGCATACATCCCCTCGAGCGGTCATTCATTCGCTCACCGCCCGCTGACTCACTTGTTCAAATGACACATTGCGTCTCTTGGCCCCTCTTGAGACTAGGAAGACCTTGGCCTCAGAGGCCTGCTGAAGGCCTGGCTGGAGTCCAGAGCCTCAGCCTTCTTCATGCCCTTCACTGGGCCTGGAGCTGGACCTGCCCAGATGTGGAACCTCCCAGTTTGGAAGCAACTTCTTGTATGAGGCTCTCTGTGGACAGGGACAGCTGAGACACAGAGGAGGTGCCCAGAGACCAGGGGTTTGGAGTCTGCAGCTGCAGATGTACTTAGTGCATGGTATAGGACCAGGAGGGGCCTGCTGGCAGAGCTGTGGCCACTAAACCAAAGGGACCCTCAGGCCAAGAAGGGGACACTGGCTTCTTATTGCAGGAAGCCAAGCGCAGGGACCCAGGCTGGCAGAAGTAGTGGCGCTTCCAAGCCACAGACCACCAATGTTTCCTGGACTCTGGCGCTCTTTATTCCTCTCTCCATGCCCTGCCGCCCCCTGCCCCTGCCCCCATTTGCTGCTGGTAAGTTCATTTTCCCAGTCTGGCTCCCGTGCAGAGAGGGCCTGGAGGCCGAGGTGGAAGGTAGCAGCGAGTTGGCCCGCGCTTGGCCCTCCTGCGGTTGCCGCTTCAGCACCAGACTGTCATACACCTGGTAGTTGGCATTGCCTCCCGGGTTCCGGCTGAGTGGCATGAAGGTGGGCGGGGGTGGAGGGTGCTCGGTAGCCTGGACGTCGGGCAGGAGGTGAGAGGGGCGGAGGAGCAGCGCTGAGCTGGGAGCCGGGGCCCGCTGGTCCGAGGCCTCGGCCAGTACCGTGAGGGAGGCGGAGGTGGCCACAGGGCGCCGCCGCAAGGGCAGGATCTCAGCCCATTCGGCCGCCGGGTGCCGCACCTCGTGGGGATCGCGGGAGTAATCCAAGTGTCCCGCGGAGGGATGCAGGCTGCGGTTGGACTCGCTGTGAGCACAGCTGGGGAGGCTACGTCTGTGGGCCGGTGGGGTGTCACGCTACCAGGCGTCGGGCCGGTAGACCCGAGGCACCAGAGCGGATGGAGGCTCAGAGCCCTCCAGACCCAGACTCCGCCGCGGGCCCAGTTGCCGTCCTTTCGGCCCGCGAGCCCCTCGACCTGCACCTGGCCTCCCCCACCGGCGCCCAGCCCCGGCGCCGCCACCTGTGTGCCGGTGTGTCCCTCCACAGCTCCCTCCGACAAAAGCCCCGCCCCACCACCACCCCGCCCCTCTGACGTGTCACCGCGGCCGGGTGCGGGTGCGGGATCGAGGGCAGGGGCCACTTCCCCGGGCCTGCCGGCCACCAGGGGCGGGGTCCTGAGCTCGGTGGGGGGTGTGGGGGCAAGGGTGGCCTTGCCGGGGCTGAGGGGCCGTGGCGACTCAATGGTGGCTCCCAGTGGCTTCGGGCCAGCTGCTGTCGGGCAGAAGGGCCGGCCCGGGCTGCGGTCGGGCTGCGCCTAGCGCCGCGTGGGCGGGCAGGGCCGATGCCCAAGGGACCGCGGGCCCCGGGCCCTGAAGCCTCCGGGGCCACGTCCCTGTGAGCGACGTGCGGGATCTTGGGCGGGGCGCCAAGCGCCGAAGGGTTTGCTGGGTCAGGGCCGCCCTGGGCTGGGAGGTGGTCGCCAAACCCTCCGCCGCCGCCCGATACCCGAGACCTCCGTTCCCCCTGCCTGGGCGGGCGAGGGGGCCCTGCCGGGGCGGGCTGGCCGCCAGGCTGGCGTTAAGGCGCCAGCGCCAGCGAAACTGGGCCTCAAGAGGCCGCCCGCGGCCCCCCGCCCCCGTCTACGGCCATACCACCCTGAACGCGCCCGATCTCGTCTGATCTCGGAAGCTAAGCAGGGTCGGGCCTGGTTAGTACTTGGAGGGGAGACCGCCTGGGAATACCGGTTGCTGTAGGCTTTTTGCCTCCCGCTGCGCCCGCCTTCTCCTTTACTCGCCCGCGGCGGGGGCCGCCGGCTCCGCCCCCGCCGGGCCGCGCTGCAGGCCCCACCTCCTCAGGCCCCTCCCACCACGGCGCGCGCCGGCGGGGGCGCTCCCCGCCGGCCCGGCCGGCTAGGCGGCCAGAAGGCGGCCCTGGAAGGCAGTCGCACCCCAGACGCTCCCGGGGTGGCTGGCCCGGACCCAGACTCCGCCGCGGGCCCAGTTGCCGTCCTTTCGGCCCGCGAGCCCCTCGACCTGCACCTGGCCGCCCCCACCGGCGCCCAGCCCCGGCGCCGCCACCTGTGTGCCGGTGTGTCCCTCCACAGCTCCCTCCGACAAAAGCCCCGCCCCACCACCACCCCGCCCCTCTGGCGTGTCACCGCGGTTGGGTGCGGGAGCGGGATCGAGGGCAGGGGCCGCTTCCCCGGGCCTGCCGGCCACCAGGGGCGGGGTCCTGAGCTCGGCGGGGGGTGTGGGGGCAAGGGTGGCCTTGCCGGGGCTGAGGGGCCGTGGCGACTCAATGGTGGCTCCCGGTGGCTTCGGGCCGGCTGCTGTCGGGCAGGAGGGCCGGCCCGGGCTGCGGCCGGGCTGCGCCTAGCGCCGCGTGGGCGGGCAGGGCCGATGCCCAAGGGACCGCGGGCCCCGGGCCCTGAAGCCTCCGGGGCCACGTCCCTGTGAGCGACGTGCGGGATCTTGGGCGGGGCGCCAAGCGCCGAAGGGTTTGCTGGGTCAGGGCCGCCCTGGGCTGGGAGGTGGTCGCCAAACCCTCCGCCGCCGCCCGATACCCGAGACCTCCGTTCCCCCTGCCTGGGCGGGCGAGGGGGCCCTGCCGGGGCGGGCCGGCCGCAAGGCTGGCGTTAAGGCGCCAGCGCCAGCGAAACTGGGCCTCAAGAGGCCGCCCGCGGCCCCCCGCCCCCGTCTACGGCCATACCACCCTGAACGCGCCCGATCTCGTCTGATCTCGGAAGCTAAGCAGGGTCGGGCCTGGTTAGTACTTGGATGGGAGACCGCCTGGGAATACCGGGTGCTGTAGGCTTTTTGCCTCCCGCTCCGCCCGCCTTCTCCTCTACTCGCCCGCGGCTGGGGCCGCCGGCTCCGCCCCCGCCGGGCCGCGCTGCAGGCCCCACCTCCTCAGGCCCCTCCCACCACGGCGCGCGCCGGCGGGGGCGCTCCCCGCCGGCCCGGCCGGCCAGGCGGCCAGAAGGCGGCCCTGGAAGGCAGCCGCACCCCAGACGCTCCCGGGGTGGCTGGCCCGGACCCAGACTCCGCCGCGGGCCCAGTTGCCGTCCTTTCGGCCCGCGAGCCCCTCGACCTGCACCTGGCCGCCCCCACCGGCGCCCAGCCCCGGCGCCGCCACCTGTGTGCCGGTGTGTCCCTCCACAGCTCCCTCCGACAAAAGCCCCGCCCCACCACCACCCCGCCCCTCTGGCGTGTCACCGCGGCCGGGTGCGGGAGCGGGATCGAGGGCAGGGGCCGCTTCCCCGGGCCTGCCGGCCACCAGGGGCGGGGTCCTGAGCTCGGCGGGGGGTGTGGGGGCAAGGGTGGCCTTGCCGGGGCTGAGGGGCCGTGGCGACTCAATGGTGGCTCCCGGTGGCTTCGGGCCGGCTGCTGTCGGGCAGGAGGGCCGGCCCGGGCTGCGGCCGGGCTGCGCCTAGCGCCGCGTGGGCGGGCAGGGCCGATGCCCAAGGGACCGCGGGCCCCGGGCCCTGAAGCCTCCGGGGCCACGTCCCTGTGAGCGACGTGCGGGATCTTGGGCGGGGCGCCAAGCGCCGAAGGGTTTGCTGGGTCAGGGCCGCCCTGGGCTGGGAGGTGGTCGCCAAACCCTCCGCCGCCGCCCGATACCCGAGACCTCCGTTCCCCCTGCCTGGGCGGGCGAGGGGGCCCTGCCGGGGCGGGCCGGCCGCAAGGCTGGCGTTAAGGCGCCAGCGCCAGCGAAACTGGGCCTCAAGAGGCCGCCCGCGGCCCCCCGCCCCCGTCTACGGCCATACCACCCTGAACGCGCCCGATCTCGTCTGATCTCGGAAGCTAAGCAGGGTCGGGCCTGGTTAGTACTTGGATGGGAGACCGCCTGGGAATACCGGGTGCTGTAGGCTTTTTGCCTCCCGCTCCGCCCGCCTTCTCCTTTACTCGCCCGCGGCGGGGGGGCCGCCGGCTCCGCCCCCGCCGAGCCCCGCTGCAGGCAGTAGGCAAGGTGGTTTACCTGCCCGAGCAGGAAGCTTGGGCGATGGCAGAAGTGGGAAGAAACTCTTGAGCACAGGTTCTTGGGATCCACGGAGCAGCGCATGCACATGCAATGGGTGCCTACACAGCTGGCTTGCTTGTCTGTGGGGAAAGGCGAGATGGGTCAGGGCCTGGGTTCCTGAGGGGCTGAGAATCAAGGCAGGGATAGAAGAAAGGGGACAGGCCCACATCCCCTGAACCCACGCCGGCGCCCACTCACCTTTGTGGAAAATACGATTGAAAAGTGCCCGCAAGAATCTCTTCAGATGCCTCCAGAGTTGAGGGAAGAAGGGGAGGGGGGAGGCCGGGAGCAGGGTGAGCCCTGAAATCCAACCCTTGTCCGGTCACACCCCAGCAGCCCTCCCACCTCAGCCCCTTCAAGACCCCAGGGCTCCCCCAGCCGCGCTGCACAGATCCTGCCCTGACCATAGTCACCATGTTGATCCCCACGTTGAGCAAGATGAAGCTGACCGGGATCAGAAGAATTGAGTATCCTTGCTCCTGGCATTTCCTGGGGATGGGGCCAGTGAACGGCTCGGCTCGGTAGTAGTTTCGCTCACCCATGGCCGTTGGTCCCAGGACTGCCTGGGCCCTCTGCCCTCCAGTTTTAACTGGGAGCCAGACTGGGTCATAATGGGGCAGGTGGTGAGGTCACAGTGAGGGAGGGGGATGAAAAGGAGGGCCCAGAGTGGCATTCCCTGGTAACCAGGGTCAGGTAAGCTGAGCCTGGACAGTCAAACAGGGCCCGGTGGCCGGCATACATCCCCTCGAGCGGTCATTCATTCGCTCACCGCCCGCTGACTCACTTGTTCAAATGACACATTGCGTCTCTTGGCCCCTCTTGAGACTAGGAAGACCTTGGCCTCAGAGGCCTGCTGAAGGCCTGGCTGGAGTCCAGAGCCTCAGCCTTCTTCATGCCCTTCACTGGGCCTGGAGCTGGACCTGCCCAGATGTGGAACCTCCCAGTTTGGAAGCAACTTCTTGTATGAGGCTCTCTGTGGACAGGGACAGCTGAGACACAGAGGAGGTGCCCAGAGACCAGGGGTTTGGAGTCTGCAGCTGCAGATGTACTTAGTGCATGGTATAGGACCAGGAGGGGCCTGCTGGCAGAGCTGTGGCCACTAAACCAAAGGGACCCTCAGGCCAAGAAGGGGACACTGGCTTCTTATTGCAGGAAGCCAAGCGCAGGGACCCAGGCTGGCAGAAGTAGTGGCGCTTCCAAGCCACAGACCACCAATGTTTCCTGGACTCTGGCGCTCTTTATTCCTCTCTCCATGCCCTGCCGCCCCCTGCCCCTGCCCCCATTTGCTGCTGGTAAGTTCATTTTCCCAGTCTGGCTCCCGTGCAGAGAGGGCCTGGAGGCCGAGGTGGAAGGTAGCAGCGAGTTGGCCCGCGCTTGGCCCTCCTGCGGTTGCCGCTTCAGCACCAGACTGTCATACACCTGGTAGTTGGCATTGCCTCCCGGGTTCCGGCTGAGTGGCATGAAGGTGGGCGGGGGTGGAGGGTGCTCGGTAGCCTGGACGTCGGGCAGGAGGTGAGAGGGGCGGAGGAGCAGCGCTGAGCTGGGAGCCGGGGCCCGCTGGTCCGAGGCCTCGGCCAGTACCGTGAGGGAGGCGGAGGTGGCCACAGGGCGCCGCCGCAAGGGCAGGATCTCAGCCCATTCGGCCGCCGGGTGCCGCACCTCGTGGGGATCGCGGGAGTAATCCAAGTGTCCCGCGGAGGGATGCAGGCTGCGGTTGGACTCGCTGTGAGCACAGCTGGGGAGGCTACGTCTGTGGGCCGGTGGGGTGTCACGCTACCAGGCGTCGGGCCGGTAGACCCGAGGCACCAGAGCGGATGGAGGCTCAGAGCCCTCCAGACCCAGACTCCGCCGCGGGCCCAGTTGCCGTCCTTTCGGCCCGCGAGCCCCTCGACCTGCACCTGGCCTCCCCCACCGGCGCCCAGCCCCGGCGCCGCCACCTGTGTGCCGGTGTGTCCCTCCACAGCTCCCTCCGACAAAAGCCCCGCCCCACCACCACCCCGCCCCTCTGACGTGTCACCGCGGCCGGGTGCGGGTGCGGGATCGAGGGCAGGGGCCACTTCCCCGGGCCTGCCGGCCACCAGGGGCGGGGTCCTGAGCTCGGTGGGGGGTGTGGGGGCAAGGGTGGCCTTGCCGGGGCTGAGGGGCCGTGGCG